>NW_027516486.1:27472-58496 GCF_048772815.1 Callospermophilus lateralis
TTCGTTCTCCTAGGTTGAAGCATTCGTTTGCAAGAACACTTTGAATTTTTAGGTTTCACTCAGTTTTGTCCTATATTGACAGATGCAGTTCGAACTCTAAATCAAACACGGTTTGGGCTAGCTTCTTGAAACTTGACAAAATACTGTAGTTCTACGTTCTATCTCTAATGTTTGTTTCCTCTTGATGTAGCCTAATGCAAGGACTGGCGAATAACACTTTAATTGAAAGGGGTTGCCAAACTTCCAAAACTAGAGTCTTCTGAAATCTCAACACATATTTTTTCATTCAATCTTCATGATACTTTCAAGTAATGATCGGTACACCTATCCCACTTGGATGCTCAAGTTTCATTCTCCCACGTTGAAGCATTCGTTTGCAGGAACAGTTTGAATTTTTAGGTTTCACTCTGTTTTCTCCTATAATGACAAATGTAGTTCAAACTCTAAATCATACACGGTTTGGGCTAGCTTCTTGAAACTTGACACAATAAAGTACTTCTACATTCTATCCCTAAGGTTTGTTTCCTCTTGATGTAGCCTTCATCACAGAGTGGCGAATAACACTTTCAATGAAAGGCGTTGTTAGGCTGCCAAAAAACTAGAGTCTCCTGAAATCTCAACACATATTTTTTTTTCCGACCTTAATGATACTTTCAAGTAATGAGCAGTACACCATTCCCACTTGGATGCCCGAGTTTGTTCTTCTAGGTTGAAGCATTCGTTTGCAGGAACAGTTTGAATTTTTAGGTTTCACTCTGTTTTCTAATATATTGACAGATGCAGTTAGAACCTTAAATCAAACACGGTTTGTGCTAGCTACTTGAAACATGACACAATAAAGTAGTTCTACGTTCTATCCCTAAGGTTTGTTTCCTCTTGATGTACCCTTAAGCAGAGACTGGCAAATAACACATTCAAAGAAAGGCGTTGTTAGGCTGCCAAAAAACTAGAGTCTCCTGAAATCTCAACACATATTTTTTTCCGACCTTAATGATACTTTCAAGTAATGAGCAGTACACCAATCAAACTTGGATGCCCAAGTTTCGTTCTCCTAGGTTGATGCATTCGTTTGCAGTTACAGTTTGAATTTCTAGGTTTCACTCTGTTTTCTCCTATATTGACAGATGCAGCTAGAACTCTAAATCAAACACGGTTTGTGCCAGCTTCTTGAAACTTGACACAATAAAGTAGTTCTACGTTCTATCTCTAAGGTTTGTTTCCTCTTGATGTAGCCTAATGCAGGGACTGGCGAATAACACTTATATTGAAAGGGGTTGCCAAACTTTCAAAAAACTAGAGTCTCCTGAAATCTCAACATATATTTTTTCATCCAATCTTCATGATACATTCAAGTAATGATCAGTACACCATTCCCACTTGGATGCCCAAGTTTTGTTCTTCTAGGTTGAAGCATTCGTTTGCAGGAACAGTTTGAATTTATAGGTTTCACTCTGTTTTCTCCTATATTGACAGATGCAGTTAGAACTTTAAATCAAACACGGTTTGTGCTAGCTACTTGAAACATGACACAATGAAGTAGTTCTACGTTCTATCCCTAAGGTTTGTTTCCTCTTGATGTAGCCTTCAGCACAGACTGGCGAATAACACTTTCAATGAAAGGCGTTGTTAGGCTGCCAAAAAACTAGAGTCTCCTGAAATCTCAACACATATTTTTTTCCGACCTTAATGATACTTTCAAGTAATGAGCAGTACACCAATCAAACTTGGATGCCCAAGTTTCGTTCTCCTAGGTTGATGCATTCGTTTGCAGTAACAGTTTGAATTTCTAGGTTTCACTCTGTTTTTTCCTATATTGACAGATGCAGCTAGAACTCTAAATCAAACACGGTTTGTGGTAGCTTCTTGAAACTTGACACAATAAAGTAGTTCTACCTTCTATCTCTAAGGTTTGTTTCCTCTTGATGTAGCCTAATGCAGGGACTGGAGAATAACACTTATATTGAAAGGGGTTGCCAAACTTTCAAAAAACTAGAGTCTCCTGAAATCTCAACATATATTTTTTCATCCAATCTTCATGATACATTCAAGTAATGATCAGTACACCATTCCCACTTGGATGCCCAAGTTTTGTTCTTCTAGGTTGAAGCATTCGTTTGCAGGAACAGTTTGAATTTTTAGGTTTCACTCTGTTTTCTCCTATATTGACAGATGCAGTTAGAACTTTAAATCAAACACGGTTTGTGCTAGCTACTTGAAACATGACACAACAAAGTAGTTCTACGTTCTATCCCGAAGGTTTGTTTCCTCTTGATGTAACCTTAAGCAGAGACTGGCGAATAACACATTCAATGAAAGGCGTTGTTAGGCTGCCAAAAAACTACAGTCTCCTGAAATCTCATCATATATTTTTTCTTCCGACCTTCATGATACTTTCAAGTAATGAGCAGTGCACTAATCAAACTGGGATGCCCAAGTTTCGTTCTCCTAGGTTGAAGCATTCGTTTACAAGAACACTTTGAATTTTTAGGTTTCACTCAGTATTGTAATATATTGACAGATGCAGTTCGAACTCTAAATCAAACACGGTTTGGGCTAGCTTCTTGAAACTTGACAAAATACTGTAGTTCTACGTTCTATCTCTAAGGTTTGTTTCCTCTTGATGTAGCCTAATGCAGGGACTGGCGAATAACACTTTTATTGAAAGGGGTTGCCAAACTTCCAAAAACTAGAGTCTTCTGAAATCTCAACACATATTTTTTCATTCAATCTTCATGATACTTTCAAGTAATGATCAGTACACCTATCCCACTTGGATGCTCAAGTTTCATTCTCCCACGTTGAAGCATTCGTTTGCAGGAACAGTTTGAATTTTTAGGTTTCACTCTGTTTTCTCCTATAATGACAAATGTAGTTCAAACTCTAAATCTACACGGTTTGGGCTAGCTTCTTGAAACTTGACACAATAAAGTACTTCTACATTCTATCCCTAAGGTTTGTTTCCTCTTGATGTAGCCTTCATCACAGAGTGGCGAATAACACTTTCAATGAAAGGCGTTGTTAGGCTGCAAAAAACTAGAGTCTCCTGAAATCTCAACACATATTTTTTTTTCCGACATTAATGATACTTTCAAGTAATGAGCAGTACACCATTCCAACTTGGATGCCCAAGTTTTGTTCTTCTAGGTTGAAGCATTCGTTTGCAGGAACAGTTTGAATTTTTAGGTTTCACTCTGTTTTCTCCTATATTGACAGATGCAGTTAGAACCTTAAATCAAACACGGTTTGTGCTAGCTACTTGAAACATGACACAATAAAATAGTTCTACGTTCTATCCCTAAGGTTTGTTTCCTCTTGATGTACCCTTAAGCAGAGACTGGAAAATAACACATTCAATGAAAGGCGTTGTTAGGCTGCCAAAAAACTAGAGTCTCTTGAAATCTCAACACATATTTTTTTCCGACCTTAATGATACTTTCAAGTAATGAGCAGTACACCAATCAAACTTGGATGCCCAAGTTTCGTTCTCCTAGGTTGATGCATTCGTTTGCAGTTACAGTTTGAATTTCTAGGTTTCACTCTGTTTTCTCCTATATTGACAGATGCAGCTAGAACTCTAAATCAAACACGGTTTGTGCCAGCTTCTTGAAACTTGACACAATAAAGTAGTTCTACGTTCTATCTCTAAGGTTTGTTTCCTCTTGATGTAGCCTAATGCAGGGACTGGCGAATAACACTTATATTGAAAGGGGTTGCCAAACTTTCAAAAAACTAGAGTCTCCTGAAATCTCAACATATATTTTTTCATCCAATCTTCATGATACATTCAAGTAATGATCAGTACACCATTCCCACTTGGATGCCCAAGTTTTGTTCTTCTAGGTTGAAGCATTCGTTTGCAGGAACAGTTTGAATTTTTAGGTCTCACTCTGTTTTCTCCTATATTGACAGATGCAGTTAGAACTTTAAATCAAACACGGTTTGTGCTAGCTACTTGAAACATGACACAATAAAGTAGTTCTACGTTCTATCCCTAAGGTTTGTTTCCTCTTGATGTAGCCTTCAGCACAGACTGGCGAATAACACTTTCAATGAAAGGCGTTGTTAGGCTGCCAAAAAACTAGAGTCTCCTGAAATCTCAACACATATTTTTTTCCGACCTTAATGATACTTTCAAGTAATGAGCAGTACACCAATCAAACTTGGATGCCCAAGTTTCGTTCTCCTAGGTTGATGCATTCGTTTGCAGTAACAGTTTGAATTTCTAGGTTTCACTCTGTTTTCTCCTATATTGACAGATGCAGCTAGAACTCTAAATCAAACACGGTTTGTGCTAGCTTCTTCAAACTTGACACAATAAAGTAGTTCTAAGTTCTATCTCTAAGGTTTGTTTCCTCTTGATGTAGCCTAATGCAGGTACTGGCGAATAACACTTATATTTAAAGGGGTTGCCAAACTTTCAGAAAACTAGAGTCTCCTGAAATCTCAACATATATTTTTTCATCCAATCTTCATAATACATTCAAGTAATGATCAGTACACCATTCCCACTTGGATGCCCAAGTTTTGTTCTTCTAGGTTGATGCATTCGTTTGCAGGAACAGTTTGAATTTTTAGGTTTCACTCTGTTTTCTCCTATATTGACAGATGCAGTTAGAACTTTAAATCAAACACGGTTTGTGCTAGCTACTTGAAACATGACACAATAAAGTAGTTCTACGTTCTATCCCTAAGGTTTGTTTCCTCTTGATGTAGCCTTAAGCAGAGACTGGCGAATAACACATTCAATGAAAGGCGTTGTTAGGCTGCAAAAAACTACAGTCTCCTGAAATCTCATCATATATTTTTTCTTCCGACCTTCATGATACTTTCAAGTAATGAGCAGTGCACCAATCAAACTTGGATGCCCAAGTTTCGTTCTCCTAGGTTGAAGCATTCGTTTGCAAGAACACTTTGAATTTTTAGGTTTCACTCAGTTTTGTCCTATATTGACAGATGCAGTTCGAACTCTAAATCAAACACGGTTTGGGCTAGCTTCTTGAAACTTGACAAAATACTGTAGTTCTACGTTCTATCTCTAATGTTTGTTTCCTCTTGATGTAGCCTAATGCAAGGACTGGCGAATAACACTTTTATTGAAAGGGGTTGCCAAACTTCCAAAAACTAGAGTCTTCTGAAATCTCAACACATATTTTTTCATTCAATCTTCATGATACTTTCAAGTAATGATCGGTACACCTATCCCACTTGGATGCTCAAGTTTCATTCTCCCACGTTGAAGCATTCGTTTGCAGGAACAGTTTGAATTTTTAGGTTTCACTCTGTTTTCTCCTATAATGACAAATGTAGTTCAAACTCTAAATCATACACGGTTTGGGCTAGCTTCTTGAATCTTGACACAATAAAGTACTTCTACATTCTATCCCTAAGGTTTGTTTCCTCTTCATGTAGCCTTCATCACAGACTGGCGAATAACACTTTCAATGAAAGGCTTTGTTAGGCTGCCAAAAAACTAGAGTCTCCTGAAATCTCAACACATATTTTTTTTCCGACCTTAATGATACTTTCAAGTAATGAGCAGTACACCAATCAAACTTGGATGCCCAATTTTTGTTCTCCTAGGTTGATGCATTCGTTTGCAGTAACAGTTTGAATTTCTAGGTTTCACTCTGTTTTCTCCTATATTGACAGATGCAGCTAGAACTCTAAATCAAACACGGTTTGTGCTAGCTTCTTGAAACTTGACACAATAAAGTAGTTCTACGTTCTAACTCTAAGGTTTGCTTTTTCTTGATGTAACCTAATGCAGGGACTGGCGAATAACACTTATATTGAAAGGGGTTGCCAAACTTTCAAAAAACTAGAGTCTCCTGAAATCTCAACATATATTTTTTCATCCAATCTTCATGATACATTCAAGTAATGATCAGTACACCATTCCCACTTGGATGCCCAAGGTTTGTTCTTCTAGGTTGAAGCATTCGTTTGCAGGAACAGTTTGAATTTTTAGGTTTCACTCTGTTTTCTCCTATATTGACAGATGCAGTTAGAACTTTAAATCAAACACGGTTTGTGCTAGCTACTTGAAACATGACACAATAAAGTAGTTCTACGTTCTATCCCTAAGGTTTGTTTCCTCTTGATGTAGCCTTAAGCAGAGACTGGCAAATAACACATTCAATGAAAGGCGTTGTTAGGCTGCCAAAAAACTACAGTCTCCTGAAATCTCATCATATATTTTTTCTTCCGACCTTCATGATACTTTCAAGTAATGAGCAGTGCACCAATCAAACTTGGATGCCCAAGTTTCGTTCTCCTAGGTTGAAGCATTCGTATGCAGTAACAGTTTGAATTTTTAGGTTTCACTCTGTTTTGTCCTATATTGACAGATGCAGTTCGAACTCTAAATCAAACACGGTTTGGGCTAGCTTCTTGAAACTTGACAAAATACTGTAGTTCTACGTTCTATCTCTAAGGTTTGTTTCCGCTTGATGTAGCCTAATGCAGGGACTGGCGAAATACACTTTTATTGAAAGGGGTTGCCAAACTTCCAAAAACTAGAGTCTTCTGAAAACTCAACATATATTTTTTCATCCAATCTTCATGATATTTTCAAGTAATGATCAGTATAGCAGTCCCACTTGGATGCTCAAGTTTCATTCTCCTACATTGAAGCATTCGTTTGCAGTAACAGTTTGAATTTTTAGGTTTCATTCTGCTTTCTCCTATATTGACAAATGTAGTTCAAACTCTAAACATACACGGTTGGTGCTAGCTTCTTGAAACTTGACACAATAAAGTAGTTCTACATTATATCCCTAAGGTTTGTTTCCTCTTGATGTAGCCTTCAGCACAGACTGGCGAATAACACTTTCAATGAAAGGCGTTGTTAGGCTGCCAAAAAACTAGAGTCAACTGAAATCTCAACACATATTTTTTTCCGACCTTAATGATACTTTCAAGTAATGAGCAGTACACCAATCAAACTTGGATGCCCCAGTTTCGTTCTCCTAGGTTGATGCATTCGTTTGCAGTTACAGTTTGAATTTCTAGGTTTCACTCTCTTTTCTCCTATATTGACAGATGCAGCTAGAACTCTAAATCAAACACGGTTTGTGCTAGCTTCTTGAAACTTGACACAATAAAGTAGTTCTACGTTCTATCTCTAAGGTTTGTTTCCTCTTGATGTAGCCTAATGGAGGGACTGGGGAATAACACTTATATTGAAAGGGGTTGCCAAACTTTCAAAAAACTAGAGTCTCCTGAAATCTCAACATATATTTTTTCATCCAATCTTCATGATACATTCAAGTAATGATCAGTACACCATTCCCACTTGGATGCCCAAGTTTTGTTCTTCTAGGTTGAAGCATTCGTTTGCAGGAACAGTTTGAATTTTTAGGTTTCACTCTGTTTTCTCCTATATTGACAGATGCAGTTAGAACTTTAAATCAAACACGGTTTGTGCTAGCTACTTGAAACATGACACAATAAAGTAGTTCTACGTTCTATCCCTAAGGTTTGTTTCCTCTTGATGTACCCTTAAGCAGAGACTGGCGAATAACACATTCAATGAAAGGCGTTGATAGGCTGCCAAAAAACTACAGTCTCCTGAAATCTCATCATATATTTTTTCTTCCGACCTTCATGATACTTTCAAGTAATGAGCAGTGCACCAATCAAACTTGGATGCCCAAGTTTCGTTCTCCTAGGTTGAAGCATTCGTTTGCAGGAACAGTTTGAATTTTTAGGTTTCACTCAGTTTTGTCCTATATTGACAGATGCAGTTCGAACTCTAAATCAAACACGGTTTGGGCTAGCTTCTTGAAACTTGACAAAATACTGTAGTTCTACGTTCTATCTCTAAGGTTTGTTTCCGCTTGATGTAGCCTAATGCAGTTACTGGCGAATAACACTTTTATTGAAAGGGGTTGCCAAACTTCCAAAAACTAGAGTCTTCTGAAATCTCAACATATATTTTTGCATCCAATCTTCATGATACTTTCAAGTAATGATCAGTACACCAATCCCACTTGGATGCTCAAGTTTCATTCTCCTACGTTGAAGCATTCGTTTGCAGTAACAGTTTTAATTTTTAGGTTTCACTGTTTTCTTCTATATTGACAAATGTAGTTCAAACTCTAAATCATACACGGTTTGGGCTAGCTTCTTGAAACTTTACACAATAAAGTAGTTCTACATTGTATCCCTAAGGTTTGTTTCCTCTTGATGTAGCGTTCAGCACAGACTGGCGAATAACACTTTCAATGAATGGCGTTGTTAGGCTGCCAAAAAACTAGAGTCTCCTGAAATCTCAACACATATTTTTTTCCGACCTTAATGATACTTTCAAGTAATGAGCAGTACACCAATCAAACTTTAATGCCCAAGTTTCGTTCTCCTAGGTTGATGCATTCGTTTGCAGTTACAGTTTGAATTTCTAGGTTTCACTCTGTTTTCTCCTATATTGACAGATGCAGCTAGAACTCTAAATCAAACACGGTTTGTGCCAGCTTCTTGAAACTTGACACAATAAAGTAGTTCTACGTTCTATCTCTAAGGTTTGTTTCCTCTTGATGTAGCCTAATGCAGGGACTGGCGAATAAAAATTATATTGAAAGGGGTTGCCAAAATTTCAAAAAACTAGAGTCTCCTGAAATCTCAACATATATTTTTTCATCCAATCTTCATGATACATTCAAGTAATGATCAGTACACCATTCCCACTTGGATGCCCAAGTTTTGTTCTTCTAGGTTGAAGCATTCGTTTGCAGGAACAGTTTGAATTTTTAGGTTTCACTCTGTTTTCTCCTATATTGACAGATGCAGTTAGAACTTTAAATCAAAAACGGTTTGTGCTAGCTACTTGAAACATGACACAATAAAGTAGTTCTACGTTCTATCCCTAAGGTTTGTTTCCTCTTGATGTAGCCTTCAGCACAGACTGGCGAATAACACTTTCAATGAAAGGCGTTGTTAGGCTGCCAAAAAACTAGAGTCTCCTGAAATCTCAACACATATTTTTTTCCGACCTTATTGATACTTTCAAGGATTGAGCAGTACACCAATCAAACTTGGATGCCCAAGTTTCGTTCTCCTAGGTTGATGCATTCGTTTGCAGTAACAGTTTGAATTTCTAGGTTTCACTCTGTTTTCTCCTATATTGACAGATGCAGCTAGAACTCTAAATCAAACACGGTTTGTGCTAGCTTCTTGAAACTTGACACAATAAAGTAGTTCTAGGTTCTATCTCTAAGGTTTGTTTCCTCTTGATGTAGCCTAATGCAGGGACTGGCGAATAACACTTATATTTAAAGGGGTTGCCAAACTTTCAGAAAACTAGAGTCTCCTGAAATCTCAACATATATTTTTTCATCCAATCTTCATAATACATTCAAGTAATGATCAGTACACCATTCCCACTTGGATGCCCAAGTTTTGTTCTTCTAGGTTGATGCATTCGTTTGCAGGAACAGTTTGAATTTTTAGGTTTCACTCTGTTTTCTCCTATATTGACAGATGCAGTTAGAACTTTAAATCAAACACGGATTGTGCTAGCTACTTGAAACATGACACAATAAAGTAGTTCTACGTTCTATCCCTACGGTTTGTTTCCTCTTGATGTAACCTTAAGCAGAGACTGGCGAATAACACATTCAATGAAAGGCGTTGTTAGGCTGCCAAAAAACTACAGTCTCCTGAAATCTCATCATATATTTTTTCTTCCGACCTTCATGATACTTTCAAGTAATGAGCAGTGCACCAATCAAACTTGGATGCCCAAGTTTCGTTCTCCTAGGTTAAAGCATTCGTTTGCAAGAACACTTTGAATTTTTAGGTTTCACTCAGTTTTGTCCTATATTGACAGATGCAGTTCGAACTCTAAATCAAACACGGTTTGGGCTAGCTTCTTGAAACTTGACAAAATACTGTAGTTCTACGTTCTATCTCTAAGGTTTGTTTCCTCTTGATGTAGCCTAATGCAGGGACTGGCGAATAACACTTTTATTGAAAGGGGTTGCCAAACTTCCAAAAACTAGAGTCTTCTGAAATCTCAACACATATTTTTTCATTCAATCTTCATGATACTTTCAAGTAATGATCTGTACACCTATCCCACTTGGATGCTCAAGTTTCATTCTCCCACGTTGAAGCATTTGTTTGCAGGAACAGTTTGAATTTTTAGGTTTCACTCTGTTTTCTCCTATAATGACAAATGTAGTTCAAACTCTAAATCATACACGGTTTGGGCTAGCTTCTTGAAACTTGACACAATAAAGTACTTCTACATTCTATCCCTAAGGTTTGTTTCCTCTTGATGTAGCCTTCATCACAGACTGGCGAATAACACTTTCAATGAAAGGCGTTGTTAGGCTGCCAAAAAACTAGAGTCTCCTGAAATCTCAACACATATTTTTTTTTCCGACCTTAATGATACTTTCAAGTAATGAGCAGTACACCATTTCCACTTGGATGCCCAAGTTTTGTTCTTCTAGGTTGAAGCATTCGTTTGCAGGAACAGTTTGAATTTTTAGGTTTCACTCTGTTTTCTTCTATATTGACAGATGCAGTTAGAACCTTAAATCAAACACGGTTTGTGCTAGCTACTTGAAATATGACACAATAAAGTAGTTCTACGTTCTATCCCTAAGGTTTGTTTCCTCTTGATGTACCCTTAAGCAGAGACTGGCGAATAACACATTCAATGAAAGGCGTTGTTAGGCTGCCAAAAAACTACAGTCTCCTGAAATCTCATCATATATTTTTTCTTCCGACCTTCATGATACTTTCAAGTAATGAGCAGTGCACCAATCAAACTTGGATGCCCAAGTTTTGTTCTCCTAGGTTGAAGTATTCGTTTGCAGGAACAGTTTGAATTTTTAGGTTTCACTCTGTTTTGTCCTATATTGACAGATGCAGTTCGAACTCTAAATCAAACACGGTTTGTGCTAGCTTCTTGAAACTTGACAAAATACTGTAGTTCTACGTTCTATCTCTAAGGTTTGTTTCCTCTTGATGTAGCCTAATGCAGTTACTGGCGAATAACACTTTTATTGAAAGGGGTTGCCAAACTTCCAAAAACTAGAGTCTTCTGAAATCTCAACATATATTTTTGCATCCAATCTTCATGATACTTTCAAGTAATGATCAGTACACCAATCCCACTTGGATGCTCAAGTTTCATTCTCCTACGTTGAAGCATTCGTTTGCAGTAACAGTTTGAATTTTTAGGTTTCACTGTTTTCTTCTATATTGACAAATGTAGTTCAAACTCTAAATCATACACGGTTTGGGCTAGCTTCTTGAAACTTGACACAATAAAGTAGTTCTACATTGTATCCCTAAGGTTTGTTTCCTCTTGATGTAGCGTTCAGCACAGACTGGCGAATAACACTTTCAATGAAAGGCGTTGTTAGGCTGCCAAAAAACAAGAGTCTCCTGAAATCTCAACACATATTTTTTTTCCGACCTTAATGATACTTTCAAGTAATGAGCAGCACACCAATCAAACTTGGATGCCCAAGTTTCGTTCTCCTAGGTTGATGCATTCGTTTGCAGTTACAGTTTGAATTTCTAGGTTTCACTCTCTTTTCTCCTATATTGACAGATGCAGCTAGATCTCTAAATCAAACACGGTTTGTGCTAGCTTCTTGAAACTTGACACAATAAAGTAGTTCTACGTTCTATCTCTAAGGTTTGTTTCCTCTTGATGTAGCCTAATGCAGGGACTGGGGTATAACACTTAAATTGAAAGGGGTTGCCAAACTTTCAAAAAACTAGAGTCTCCTGAAATCTCAACATACATTTTTTCATCCAATCTTCATGATACATTCAAGTAATGATCAGTACACCATTCCCTTTGGATGCCCAAGTTTTGTTCTTCTAGGTTGAAGCATTCATTTGCAGGAACAGTTTGAATTTTTAGGTTTCACTCTGTTTTCTCCTATATTGACAGATGAAGTTAGAACTTTAAATCAAACACGGTTTGTGCTAGCTACTTGAAACATGACACAATAAAGTAGTTCTACGTTCTATCCCTAAGGTTTGTTTCCTCTTGATGTACCCTTAAGCAGAGACTGGCAAATAACACATTCAATGAAAGGCGTTGATAGGCTGCCAAAAAACTACAGTCTCCTGAAATCTCATCATATATTTTTTCTTCCGACCTTCATGATACTTTCAAGTAATGAGCAGTGCACCAATCAAACTTGGATGCCCAAGTTTCGTTCTCCTAGGTTGAAGCATTCGTTTGCAGGAACAGTTTGAATTTTTAGGTTTCACTCTGTTTTGTCCTATATTGACAGATGCAGTTCGAACTCTAAATCAAACACGGTTTGTGCTAGCTTCTTGAAACTTGACAAAATACTGTAGTTCTACGTTCTATCTCTAAGGTTTGTTTCCTCTTGATGTAGCCTAATGCAGTTACTGGCGAATAACACTTCTATTGAAAGGGGTTGCCAAACTTCCAAAAACTAGAGTCTTCTGAAATCTCAACATATATTTTTGCATCCAATCTTCATGATACTTTCAAGTAATGATCAGTACACCAATCCCACTTGGATGCTCAAGTTTCATACTCCTACGTTGAAGCATTCGTTTGCAGTAACAGTTTGAATTTTTAGGTTTCACTGTTTTCTTCTATATTGACAAATGTAGTTCAAACTCTAAATCATACACGGTTTGGGCTAGCTTCTTGAAACTTGACACAATAAAGTAGTTCTACATTGTATCCCTAAGGTTTGTTTCCTCTTGATGTAGCGTTAAGCACAGACTGGCGAATAACACTTTCAATGAAAGGCGTTGTTAGGCTGCCAAAAAACTAGAGTCTCCTGAAATCTCAACACATATTTTTTTCCGACCTTAATGATACTTTCAAGTAATGAGCAGTACACCAATCAAACTTGGATGCCCAAGTTTCGTTCTCCTAGGTTGATGCATTCGTTTGCAGTTACAGTTTGAATTTCTAGGTTTCACTCTGTTTTCTCCTATATTGACAGATGCAGCTAGAACTCTAAATCAAACACGGTTTGTGCCAGCTTCTTGAAACTTGACACAATAAAGTAGTTCTACGTTCTATCTCTAAGGTTTGTTTCCTCTTGATGTAGCCTAATGCAGGGACTGGCGAATAACACTTATATTGAAAGGGGTTGCCAAACTTTCAAAAAACTAGAGTCTCCTGAAATCTCAACATATATTTTTTCATCCAATCTTCATGATACATTCAAGTAATGATCAGTACACCATTCCCACTTGGATGCCCAAGTTTTGTTCTTCTAGGTTGAAGCATTCGTTTGCAGGAACAGTTTGAATTTTTAGGTTTCACTCTGTTTTCTCCTATATTGACAGATGCAGTTAGAACTTTAAATCAAACACGGTTTGTGCTAGCTACTTGAAACATGACACAATAAAGTAGTTCTACGTTCTATCCCTAAGGTTTGTTTCCTCTTGATGTAGCCTTCAGCACAGACTGGCGAATAACACTTTCAATGAAAGGCGTTGTTAGGCTGCCAAAAAACTAGAGTCTCCTGAAATCTCAACACATATTTTTTTCCGACCTTAATGATACTTTCAAGTAATGAGCAGTACACCAATCAAACTTGGATGCCCAAGTTTCGTTCTCCTAGGTTGATGCATTCGTTTGCAGTAACAGTTTCAATTTCTAGGTTTCACTCTGTTTTCTCCTATATTGACAGATGCAGCTAGAACTCTAAATCAAACACGGTTTGTGCTAGCTTCTTGAAACTTGACACAATAAAGTAGTTCTAATTTCTATCTCTAAGGTTTGTTTCCTCTTGATGTAGCCTAATGCAGGGACTGGCGAATAACACTTATATTTAAAGGGGTTGCCAAACTTTCAGAAAACTAGAGTCTCCTGAAATCTCAACATATATTTTTTCATCCAATCTTCATAATACATTCAAGTAATGATCAGTACACCATTCCCACTTGGATGCCCAAGTTTTGTTCTTCTAGGTTGATGCATTCGTTTGCAGGAACAGTTTGAATTTTTAGGTTTCACTCTGTTTTCTCCTATATTGACAGATGCAGTTAGAACTTTAAATCAAACACGGTTTGTGCTAGCTACTTGAAACATGACACAATAAAGTAGTTCTACGTTCTATCCCTAAGGTTTGTTTCCTCTTGATGTAGCCTTAAGCAGAGACTGGCGAATAACACATTCAATGAAAGGCGTTGTTAGGCTGCCAAAAAACTACAGTCTCCTGAAATCTCATCATATATTTTTTCTTCCGACCTTCATGATACTTTCAAGTAATGAGCAGTGCACCAATCAAACTTGGATGCCCAAGTTTCGTTCTCCTAGGTTGAAGCATTCGTATGCAGTAACAGTTTGAATTTTTAGGTTTCACTCTGTTTTCTCCTATATTGACAGATGCAGTTCGAACTCTAAATCAAACACGGTTTGGGCTAGCTTCTTGAAACTTGACAAAATACTGTAGTTCTACGTTCTATCTCTAAGGTTTGTTTCCGCTTGATGTAGCCTAATGCAGGGACTGGCGAATAACACTTTTATTGAAAGGGCTTGCCAAACTTCCAAAAACTAGAGTCTTCTGAAATCTCAACATATATTTTTTCATCCAATCTTCATGATACTTTCAAGTAATGATCAGTACACCAATCCTACTTGGATGCTCAAGTTTCATTCTCCTACGTTGAAGCAATCGTTTGCAGGAACAGTTTGAATTTTTAGGTTTCACTCTGTTTTCTCCTATATAGACAAATGTATTTCAAACTCTAAATAATACACGGTTTGGGCTAGCTTCTTGAAACTTGACACAATAAAGTAGTTCTACATTCTATCGCTAAGGTTTGTTTCCTCTTGATGTAGCCTTCAGCACAGACTGGCGAATAACACTTTCAATGAAAGGCGTTGTTAGGCTGCCAAAAAACTAGAGTCTCCTGAAATCTCAACACATATTTTTTTTCCGACCTTAATGATACTTTCGAGTAATGAGCAGTACACCAATCAAACTTGGATGCCCAAGTTTTGTTCTCCTAGGTTGATGCATTCGTTTGCAGTAACAGTTTGAATTTCTAGGTTTCACTCTGTTTTCTCCTATATTGACAGATGCAGCTAGAACTCTAAATCAAACACGGTTTGTGCTAGCTTCTTGAAACTTGACACAATAACGAAGTTCTACGTTCTAACTCTAAGGTTTGTTTCCTCTTGATGTAGCCTAATGCAGGGACTGGCGAATAACACTTATATTGAAAGGGGTTGCCAAACTTTCAAAAAACTAGAGTCTCCTGAAATCTCAACATATATTTTTTCATCCAATCTTCATGATACATTCAAGTAATGATCAGTACACCATTCCCACTTGGATGCCCAAGTTTTGTTCTTCTAGGTTGAAGCATTCGTTTGCAGGATCAGTTTGAAATTTTAGGTTTCACTCTGTTTTCTCCTATATTGACAGATGCAGTTAGAACTTTAAATCAAACACGGTTTGTGCTAGCTACTTGAAACATGACACAATAAAGTAGTTCTACGTTCTATCCCTAAGGTTTGTTTCCTCTTGATGTAGCATTAAGCAGAGACTGGCGAATAGCACATTCAATGAAAGGCGTTGTTAGGCTGCCAAAAAACTACAGTCTCCTGAAATCTCATCATATATTTTTTCTTCCGACCTTCATGATACTTTCAAGTAATGAGCAGTGCACCAATCAAACTTGGATGCCCAAGTTTCGTTCTCCTAGGTTGATGCATTCGTTTGCAGGAACAGTTTGAATTTTTAAGTTTCACTTTGTTTTGTCCTATATTGACAGATGCAGTTCGAACTCTAAATCAAACACGGTTTGTGCTAGCTTCTTGAAACTTGACAAAATACTGTAGTTCTACGTTCTACCTCTAAGGTTTATTTCCTCTTGATGTAGCCTAATGCAGGGACTGGCGAATAACACTTTTATTGAAAGGGGTTGCCAAACTTCCAAAAACTTGAGTCTTCTGAAATCTCAACATATATTTTTTTATCCAATCTTCATGATACTTTCGAGTAATGATCAGTACACCAATCCCACTTGGATGCTCAAGTTTCCTTCTCCTACGTTGAAGCATTCGTTTGCAGTAACAGTTTGAATTTTTAGGTTTCATTCTGCTTTCTCCTATATTGACAAATGTAGTTCAAACTCTAAATCATACACGGTTTGGGCTAGCTTCTTGAAACTTGACACAATAAAGTAGTTCTACATTCTCTCCCTAATTTTTGTTTCCTCTTGATGTAGCCTTCAGAACAGACTAGCGAATAACACTTTCAATGAAAGGCGTTGTTAGGCTGCCAAAAAACTAGAGTCTCCTGAAATATCAACACATATTTTTTTCCGAAGTTAATGATACTTTCAAGTAATGAGCAGTACACCAATCAAACTTGGATGCCCAAGTTTCGTTCTCCTAGGTTGATGCATTCGTTTGCAGTAACAGTTTGAATTTCTAGGTTTCACTCTGTTTTCTCCTATATTGACAGATGCAGCTAGAACTCTAAATCAAACACGGTTTGTGCTAGCTTCTTGAAACTTGACACAATAAAGTAGTTCTACTTTCTATCTCTAAGGTTTGTTTCCTCTTGATGTAGCCTAATGCAGGGACTGGCGAATAACACTTATATTGAAAGGGGTTGCCAAACTTTCAAAAAACTAGAGTCTCCTGAAATCTCAACATATATTTTTTCATCCAATCTTCATGATACATTCAAGTAATGATCAGTACACCATTCCCACTTGGATGCCCAAGTTTTGTTCTTCTAGGTTGAAGCATTCGTTTCAAGGAACAGTTTGAATTTTTAGGTTTCACTCTGTTTTCTCCTGTATTGAGAGATGCAGTTAGAACTTTAAATCAAACACGGTTTGTGCTAGCTACTTGAAACATGACACAATAAAGTAGTTCTACGTTCTATCCCTAAGGTTTGTTTCCTCTTGATGTACCCTTAAGCAGAGACTGGCGAATAACACATTCAATGAAAGGCGTTGTTAGGCTGCAAAAATCTACAGTCTCCTGAAATCTCATCATATATTTTTTCTTCCGACCTTCATGATACTTTCAAGTAATGAGCAGTGCACCAATCAAACTTGGATGCCCAAGTTTCGTTCTCCTAGGTTGAAGTATTCGTTTGCAGGAACAGTTTGAATTTTTAGGTTTCACTCTGTTTTGTCCTATATTGACAGATGCAGTTCGAACTCTAAATCAAACACGGTTTGTGCTAGCTTCTTGAAACTTGACAAAATACTGTAGTTCTACGTTCTATCTCTAAGGTTTGTTTCCTCTTGATGTAGCCTAATGCAGTTACTGGCGAATAACACTTTTATTGAAAGGGGTTGCCAAACTTCCAAAAACTAGAGTCTTCTGAAATCTCAACATATATTTTTGCATCCAATCTTCATGATACTTTCAAGTAATGATCAGTACACCAATCCCACTTGGATGCTCAAGTTTCATTCTCCTACGTTGAAGCATTCGTTTGCAGTAACAGTTTTAATTTTTAGGTTTCACTGTTTTCTTCTATATTGACAAATGTAGTTCAAACTCTAAATCATACACGGTTTGGGCTAGCTTCTTGAAACTTGACACAATAAAGTAGTTCTACATTCTATCACTAAGGTTTGTTTCCTCTTGATGTAGCCTTCAGCACAGACTGGCGAATAACACTTTCAATGAAAGGCGTTGTTAGGCTGCCAAAAAACTAGAGTCTCCTGAAATCTCAACACATATTTTTTTCCGACCTTAATGATACTTTCAAGTAATGAGCAGTACACCAATCAAACTTGGATGCCCAAGTTTCGTTCTCCTAGGTTGATGCATTCGTTTGCAGTTACAGTTTGAATTTCTAGGTTTCACTCTGTTTTCTCCTATATTGACAGATGCAGCTAGAACTCTAAATCAAACACGGTTTGTGCCAGCTTCTTGAAACTTGACACAATAAAGTAGTTCTACGTTCTATCTCTAAGGTTTGTTTCCTCTTGATGTAGCCTAATGCAGGGACTGGCGAATAACACTTATATTGAAAGGGGTTGCCAAACTTTCAAAAAACTAGAGTCTCCTGAAATCTCAACATATATTTTTTCATCCAATCTTCATGATACATTCAAGTAATGATCAGTACACGATTCCCACTTGGATGCCCAAGTTTTGTTCTTCTAGGTTGAAGCATTCGTTTGCAGGAACAGTTTGAATTTTTAGGTTTCACTCTGTTTTCTCCTATATTGACTGATGCAGTTAGAACTTTAAATCAAACACGGTTTGTGCTAGCTACTTGAAACATCACACAATAAAGTAGTTCTACGTTCTATCCCTAAGGTTTGTTTCCTCTTGATGTAGCCTTCAGCACAGACTGGCGAATAACACTTTCAATGAAAGGCGTTGTTAGGCTGCCAAAAAACTAGAGTCTCCTGAAATCTCAACACATATTTTTTTCCGACCTTAATGATACTTTCAAGTAATGAGCAGTACACCAATCAAACTTGGATGCCCAAGTTTCGTTCTCCTCGTTTGATGCATTCGTTTGCAGTAACAGTGTGAATTTCTAGGTTTCACTCTGTTTTCTCCTATATTGACAGATGCAGCTAGAACTCTAAATCAAACACGGTTTGTGCTAGCTTCTTGAAACTTGACACAATAAAGTAGTTCTACGTTCTATCTCTAAGGTTTGTTTCCTCTTGATGTAGCCTAATGCAGGAATGGCGAATAACACTTATATTGAAAGGGGTTGCCAAACTTTCAAAAAACTAGAGTCTCCTGAAATCTCAACATATATTTTTTCATCCAATCTTCATGATACATTCAAGTAATGATCAGTACACCATTCCCACATGGATGCCCAAGTTTTGTTCTTCTAGGTTGAAGCATTCGTTTGCAGGAACAGTTTGAATTTTTAGGTTTCACTCTGTTTTCTCCTATATTGACAGATGCAGTTAGAACTTTAAATCAAACACGGTTTGTGCTAGCTACTTGAAACATGACACAATAAAGTAGTTCTACGTTCTATCCCTAAGGTTTGTTTCCTCTTGATGTACCCTTAAGCAGAGACTGGCGAATAACACATTCAATGAAAGGCGTTGTTAGGCTGCCAAAAAACTACAGTCTCCTGAAATCTCATCATATATTTTTTCTTCCGACCTTCATGATACTTTCAAGTAATGAGCAGTGCACCAATCAAACTTGGATGCCCAAGTTTCGTTCTCCTAGGTTGAAGCATTCGTTTGCAGGAACAGTTTGAATTTTTAGGTTTCACTCTGTTTTGTCCTATATTGACAGATGCAGTTCGAACTCTAAATCAAACACGGTTTGTCCTAGCTTCTTGAAACTTGACAAAATACTGTAGTTCTACGTTCTATCTCTAAGGTTTGTTTCCTCTTGATGTAGCCTAATGCAGGGACTGGCGAATAACACTTTTATTGAAAGGGGTTGCCAAACTTCCCAAAACTAGAGTCTTCTGAAATCTCAACATATATTTTTTTATCCAATCTTCATGATACTTTCGAGTAATGATCAGTACACCAATCCCACTTGGATGCTCAAGTTTCCTTCTCCTACATTGAAGCATTCGTTTGCAGTAACAGTTTGAATTTTTAGGTTTCATTCTGCTTTCTCCTATATAGACAAATGTAGTTCAAACTCTAAATCATACACGGTTTGGGCTAGCTTCTTGAAACTTGACACAATAAAGTAGTTCTACATTCTATCCCTAAGGTTTGTTTCCTCTTGATGTAGCCTTCAGCACAGACTGGCGAATAACACTTTCAATGAAAGGCGTTGTTAGGCTGCCAAAAAACTAGAGTCTCCTGAAATCCCAACACATATTTTTTTCCGACCTTATTGATACTTTCAAGTAATGAGCAGTACACCAATCAAACTTGGATGCCCAAGTTTCGTTCTCCTAGGTTGATGCATTCGTTTGCAGTAACAGTTTGAATTTCTAGGTTTCACTCTGTTTTCTCCTATATTGACAGATGCAGCTAGAACTCTAAATCAAACACGGTTTGTGCTAGCTTCTTGAAACTTGACACAATAAAGTAGTTCTACGTTCTATCTCTAAGGTTTGTTTCCTCTTGATGTAGCCTAATGCAGGGACTGGCGAATAACACTTATATTGAAAGGGGTTGCCAAACTTTCAAAAAACTAGAGTCTCCTGAAATCTCAACATATATTTTTTCATCCAATCTTCATGATACATTCAAGTAATGATCAGTACACCATTCCCACTTGGATGCCCAAGTTTTGTTCTTCTAGGTTGAAGCATTCGTTTGCAGGAACAGTTTGGATTTTTAGGTTTCACTCTGTTTTCTCCTATATTGACAGATGCAGTTAGAACTTTAAATCAAACACGGTTTGTGCTAGCTACTTGAAACATGACACAATAAAGTAGTTCTACGTTCTATCCCTAAGGTTTGTTTCCTCTTGATGTAGCCTTAAGCAGAGACTGGCGAATAACACATTCAATGAAAGGCGTTGTTAGGCTGCCATAAAACTACAGTCACCTGAAATCTCATCATATATTTTTTCTTCCGACCTTCATGATACTTTCAAGTAATGAGCAGTGCACCAATCAAACTTGGATGCCCAAGTTTCTTTCTCCTAGGTTGAAGCATTCGTTTGCAGGAACAGTTTGAATTTTTAGGTTTCACTCTGTTTTGTCCTATATTGACAGATGCAGTTCGAACTCTAAATCAAACACGGTTTGTGCTAGCTTCTTGAAACTTGACAAAATACTGTAGTTCTACGTTCTATCTCTAAGGTTTGTTTCCTCTTGATGTAGCCTTCAGCACAGACTGGCGAATAACACTTTCAATGAAAGGCGTTGTTAGGCTGCCAAAAAACTAGAGTCTCCTGAAATCTCAACACATATTTTTTTCCGACCTTAATGATACTTTCAAGTAATGAGCAGTACACCAATCAAACTTGGATGCCCAAGTTTCGTTCTCCTCGTTTGATGCATTCGTTTGCAGTAACAGTGTGAATTTATAGGTTTCACTCTGTTTTCTCCTATATTGACAGATGCAGCTAGAACTCTAAATCAAACACGGTTTGTGCTAGCTTCTTGAAACTTTACACAATAAAGTAGTTCTACGTTCTATCTCTAAGGTTTGTTTCCTCTTGATGTAGCCTAATGCAGGGACTGGCGAATAACACTTATATTGAAAGGGGTTGCCAAACTTTCAAAAAACTAGAGTCTCCTGAAATCTCAACATATGTTTTTTCATCCAATCTTCATGATACATTCAAGTAATGATCAGTACACCATTCCCACATGGATGCCCAAGTTTTGTTCTTCTAGGTTGAAGCATTCGTTTGCAGGAACACTTTGAATTTTTAGGTTTCACTCTGTTTTCTCCTATATTGACAGATGCAGTTAGAACTTTAAATCAAACACGGTTTGTGCTAGCTACTTGAAACATGACACAATAAAGTAGTTCTAGCTTCTATCCCTAAGGTTTGTTTCCTCTTGATGTACCCTTAAGCAGAGACTGGCGAATAACACATTCAATGAAAGGCGTTGTAGGGTGCCAAAAAACTACAGTCTCCTGAAATCTCATCATATATTTTTTCTTCCGACCTTCATGATACTTTCAAGTAATGAACAGTGCACCAATCAAACTTGGATGCCCAAGTTTCGTTCTCCTAGTTTGAAGCATTCGTTTGCAGGAACAGTTTGAATTTTTAGGTTTCACTCTGTTTTGTCCTATATCGACAGATGCAGTTCGAACTCTAAATCAAACACGGTTTGTGCTAGCTTCTTGAAACTTGACAAAATACTGTAGTTCTATGTTCTATCTCTAAGGTTTGTTTCCGCTTGTAGCCTAATGCAGGGACTGGCGAATAACACTTTTATTGAAAGGCTTGCCAAACTTCCAAAAACTAGAGTCTTCTGAAATCTCAACATATATTTTTTCATCCAATCTTCATGATACTTTCAAGTAATGATCAGTACACCAATCCCACTTGGATGCTCAAGTTTCATTCTCCTACGTTGAAGCATTCGTTTGCAGGAACAGTTTGAATTTTCAGGTTTCACTCTGTTTTCTCCTATATAGACAAATGTATTTCAAACTCTAAATAATACACGGTTTGGGCTAGCTTCTTGAAACTTGACACAATAAAGTAGTTCTACATTCTATCGCTAAGGTTTGTTTCCTCTTGATGTAGCCTTCAGCACAGACTGGCGAATAACACTTTCAATGAAAGGCGTTGTTAGGCTGCCAAAAACCTAGAGTCTCCTGAAATCTCAACACATATTTTTTTTTCCGACCTTAATGATACTTTCGAGTAATGAGCAGTACACCAATCAAACTTGGATGCCCAAGTTTTGTTCTCCTAGGTTGATGCATTCGTTGCAGTAACAGTTTGAATTTCTAGGTTTCACTCTGTTTTCTCCTATATTGACAGATGCAGTTAGAACTTTAAATCAAACACGGTTTGTGCTAGCTACTTGAAACATGACACAATAAAGTAGTTCTACGTTCTATCCCTAAGGTTTGTTTCCTCTTGATGTAGCCTTAAGCAGAGACTGGCGAATAACACTTATATTGAAAGGGGTTGCCAAACTTTCAAAAAACTAGAGTCTCCTGAAATCTCAACATATATTTTTTTCATCCAATCTTCATGATACATTCAAGTAATGATCAGTACACCATTCCCACTTGGATGCCCAAGTTTTGTTCTTCTAGGTTGAAGCATTCTTTTGCAGGAACAGTTTGAATTTTTAGGTTTCACTCTGTTTCTCCTGTATTGACAGATGCAGTTAGAACTTTAAATCAAACACGGTTTGTGCTAGCTACTTGAAACATGACACAATAAAGTAGTTCTACGTTCTATCCCTAAGGTTTGTTTCCTCTTGATGTAGCCTTAAGCAGAGACTGGCGAATAACACATTCAATGAAAGGCGTTGATAGGCTGCCAAAAAACTACAGTCTCCTGAAATCTCATCATATATTTTTTCTTCCGACCTTCATGATACTTTCAAGTAATGAGCAGTGCACCAATCAAACTTGGATGCCCAAGTTTTGTTCTCCTAGGTTGAAGCATTCGTTTGCAGGAACAGTTTGAATTTTTAGGTTTCACTCTGTTTTGTCCTATATTGACAGATGCAGTTCGAACTCTAAATCAAACACGGTTTGTGCTAGCTTCTTGAAACTTGACAAAATACTGTAGTTCTACGTTCTATCTCTAAGGTTTGTTTCCTCTTGATGTAGCCTAATGCAGGGACTGGCGAATAACACTTTTATTGAAAGGGGTTGCCAAACTTCCCAAAACTAGAGTCTTCTGAAATCTCAACATATATTTTTTATCCAATCTTCATGATACTTTCGAGTAATGATCAGTACACCAATCCCACTTGGATGCTCAATTTTCATTCTCCTACGTTGAAGCATTCGTTTGCAGTAACAGTTTGAATTTTTAGGTTTCATTCTGCTTTCTCCTATATTGACAAATGTAGTTCAAACTCTAAATCATACACGGTTTGGGCTAGCTTCTTGAAACTTGACACAATAAAGTAGTTCTACATTCTATCCCTAAGGTTTGTTTCCTCTTGATGTAGCCTTCAGCACAGACTGCGAATAACACTTTCAATGAAAGGCGTTGTTAGGCTGCCAAAAAACTAGAGTCTCCTGAAATCTCAACACATATTTTTTTCCGACCTTAATGATACTTTCAAGTAATGAGCAGTACACCAATCAAACTTGGATGCCCAAGTTTCGTTCTCCTAGGTTGATGCATTCGTTTGCAGTAACAGTTTGAATTTCTAGGTTTCACTCTGTTTCTCCTATATTGACAGATGCAGCTAGAACTCTAAATCAAACACGGTTTGTGCTAGCTTCTTGAAACTTGACACAATAAAGTAGTTCTACGTTCTATCTCTAAGGTTTGTTTCCTCTTGATGTAGCCTAATGCAGGGACTGGCGAATAACACTTATATTGAAAGGGGTTGCCAAACTTTCAAAAAACTAGAGTCTCCTGAAATCTCAACATATATTTTTTCATCCAATCTTCATGATACATTCAAGTAATGATCAGTACACCATTCCCACTTGGATGCCCAAGTTTTGTTCTTCTAGGTTGAAGCATTCGTTTGCAGGAACAGTTTGGATTTTTAGGTTTCACTCTGTTTTCTCCTATATTGACAGATGCAGTTAGAACTTTAAATCAAACACGGTTTGTGCTAGCTACTTGAAACATGACACAATAAAGTAGTTCTACGTTCTATCCCTAAGGTTTGTTTCCTCTTGATGTAGCCTTAAGCAGAGACTGGCGAATAACACATTCAATGAAAGGCGTTGTTAGGCTGCCAAAAAACTACAGTCTCCTGAAATCTCATCATATATTTTTTCTTCCGACCTTCATGATACTTTCAAGTAATGAGCAGTGCACCAATCAAACTTGGATGCCCAAGTTTCGTTCTCCTAGGTTGAAGCATTCGTTTGCAGGAACAGTTTGAATTTTAGGTTTCACTCTGTTTTGTCCTATATTGACAGATGCAGTTCGAACTCTAAATCAACACGGTTTGTGCTAGCTTCTTGAAACTTGACAAAATACTCTAGTTCTACGTTCTATCTCTAAGGTTTGTTTCCTCTTGATGTAGCCTAATGCAGGGACTGGCGAATAACACTTTTATTGAAAGGGGTTGCCAAACTTCCCAAAACTAGAGTCTTCTGAAATCTCAACATATATTTTTTTATCCAATCTTCATGATACTTTCGAGTAATGATCAGTACACCAATCCCACTTGGATGCTCAAGTTTCCTTCTCCTACGTTGAAGCATTCATTTGCAGTAACAGTTTGAATTTTTAGGTTTCATTCTGCTTTCTCCTATATTGACAAATGTAGTTCAAACTCTAAATCATACACGGTTTGGGCTAGCTTCTTGAAACTTGACACAATAAAGTAGTTCTACATTCTATCCCTAAGGTTTGTTTCCTCTTGATGTAGCCTTCAGCACAGACTGGCGAATAACACTTTCAATGAAAGGCGTTGTTAGGCTGCCAAAAAACTAGAGTCTCCTGAAATCCCAACACATATTTTTTTCCGACCTTATTGATACTTTCAAGTAATGAGCAGTACACCAATCAAACTTGGATGCCCAAGTTTCGTTCTCCTAGGTTGATGCATTCGTTTGCAGTAACAGTTTGAATTTCTAGGTTTCACTCTGTTTTCTCCTATATTGACAGATGCAGCTAGAACTCTAAATCAAACACGGTTTGTGCTAGCTTCTTGAAACTTGACACAATAAAGTAGTTCTACGTTCTATCTCTAAAGTTTGTTTCCTCTTGATGTAGCCTAATGCAGGGACTGGCGAATAACACTTATATTGAAAGGGGTTGCCAAACTTTCAAAAAACTAGAGTCTCCTGAAATCTCAACATATATTTTTTCATCCAATCTTCATGATACATTCAAGTAATGATCAGTACACCATTCCCACTTGGATGCCCAAGTTTTGTTCTTCTAGGTTGAAGCATTCGTTTGCAGGAACAGTTTGAAGTTTTAGGTTTCACTCTGTTTTCTCCTATATTGACAGATGCAGTTAGAACTTTAAATCAAACACGGTTTGTGCTAGCTACTTGAAACATGACACAATAAAGTAGTTCTACGTTCTATCCCTAAGGTTTGTTTCCTCTTGATGTAGCCTTAAGCAGAGACTGGCGAATAACACATTCAATGAAAGGCGTTGTTAGGCTGCCAAAAAACTACAGTCTCCTGAAATCTCATCATATATTTTTTCTTCCGACCTTCATGATACTTTCAATATTGAGCAGTGCACCAATCAAACTTGGATGCCCAAGTTTCGTTCTCCTAGGTTGAAGCATTCGTTTGCAGGAACAGTTTGAATTTTTAGGTTTCACTCTGTTTTGTCCTATATTGACAGATGCAGTTCGAACTCTAAATCAAACACGGTTTGTGCTAGCTTCTTGAAACTTGAAAAATACTGTAGTTCTAGGTTCTATCTCTAAGGTTTGTTTCCTCTTGATGTAGCCTAATGCAGTTACTGGCGAATAACACTTTTATTGAAAGGGGTTGCCAAACTTCCAAAAACTAGAGTCTTCTGAAATCTCAACATATATTTTTGCATCCAATCTTCATGATACTTTCAAGTAATGATCAGTACACCAATCCCACTTGGATGCTCAAGTTTCATTCTCCTACGTTGAAACATTCGTTTGCAGTAACAGTTGGAATTTTTAGGTTTCATTCTGCTTTCTCCTGTATTGACAAATGTAGTTCAAACTCTAAATCATACAGCTTTGGGCTAGCTTCTTGAAACTTGACACAATAAAGTAGTTCTACATTCTATCCCTAAGGTTTGTTTCCTCTTGATGTAGCCTTCAGCACAGACAGGCGAATAGCACTTTCAATGAAAGGCCTTGTTAGGCTGCCAAAAAACTAGAGTCTCCTGAAATATCAACACATATTTTTTTCCGACCTTAATGATACTTTCAAGTAATGAGCAGTACACCAATCAAACTTGGATGCCCAAGTTTCGTTCTCCTCGTTTGATGCATTCGTTTGCAGTAACAGTGTGAATTTCTAGGTTTCACTCTGTTTTCTCCTATATTGACAGATGCAGCTAGAACTCTAAATCAAACACGGTTTGTGCTAGCTTCTTGAAACTTGACACAATAAAGTAGTTCTACGTTCTATCTCTAAGGTTTGTTTCCTCTTGATGTAGCCTAATGCAGGGACTGGCGAATAACACTTATATTGAAAGGGGTTGCCAAACTTTCAAAAAACTAGAGTCTCCTGAAATCTCAACATATATTTTTTCATCCAATCTTCATGATACATTCAAGTAATGATCAGTACACCATTCCCACATGGATGCCCAAGTTTTGTTCTTCTAGGTTGAAGCATTCGTTTGCAGGAACAGTTTGAATTTTTAGGTTTCACTCTGTTTTCTCCTATATTGACAGATGCAGTTAGAACTTTAAATCAAACACGGTTTGTGCTAGCTACTTGAAACATGACACAATAAAGTAGTTCTACGTTCTATCCCTAAGGTTTGTTTCCTCTTGATGTACCCTTAAGCAGAGACTGGCGAATAACACATTCAATGAAAGGCGTTGTTAGGCTGCCAAAAAACTACAGTCTCCTGAAATCTCATCATATATTTTTTCTTCCGACCTTCATGATACTTTCAAGTAATGAGCAGTGCACCAATCAAACTTGGATGCCCAAGTTTCGTTCTCCTAGGTTGAAGTATTCGTTTGCAGGAACAGTTTGAATTTTTAGGTTTCACTCTGTTTTGTCCTATATTGACAGATGCAGTTCGAACTCTAAATCAAACACGGTTTGTGCTAGCTTCTTGAAACTTGACAAAATACTGTAGTTCTACGTTCTATCTCTAAGGTTTGTTTCCTCTTGATTGTAGCCTAATGCAGTTACTGGCGAATAACACTTTTATTGAAAGGGGTTGCCAAACTTCCAAAAACTAGAGTCTTCTGAAATCTCAACATATATTTTTGCATCCAATCTTCATGATACTTTCAAGTAATGATCAGTACACCAATCCCACTTGGATGCTCAAGTTTCATTCTCCTACGTTGAAGCATTCGTTTGCAGTAACATTTTTAAATTTTAGGTTTCACTGTTTTCTTCTATATTGACAAATGTAGTTCAAACTCTAAATCATACACGGTTTGGGCTAGCTTCTTGAAACTTGACACAATAAAGTAGTTCTACATTCTATCACTAAGGTTTGTTTCCTCTTGATGTAGCCTTCAGCACAGACTGGCGAATAACACTTTCAATGAAAGGCGTTGTTAGGATGCCAAAAAACTAGAGTCTCCTGAAATCTCAACACTTATTTTTTTCCGACCTTAATGATACTTTCAAGTAATGAGCAGTACACCAATCAAACTTGGATGCCCAAGTTTCGTTCTCCTAGGTTGATGCATTCGTTTGCAGTTACAGTTTGAATTTCTAGGTTTCACTCTGTTTTCTCCTATATTGACAGATGCAGCTAGAACTCTAAATCAAACACGGTTTGTGCCAGCTTCTTGAAACTTGACACAATAAAGTAGTTCTACGTTCTATCTCTAAGGTTTGTTTCCTCTTGATGTAGCCTAATGCAGGGACTGGCGAATAACACTTATATTGAAAGGGGTTGCCAAACTTTCAAAAAACTAGAGTCTCCTGAAATCTCAACATATATTTTTTCATCCAATCTTCATGATACATTCAAGTAATGATCAGTACACGATTCCCACTTGGATGCCCAAGTTTTGTTCTTCTAGGTTGAAGCATTCGTTTGCAGGAACAGTTTGAATTTTTAGGTTTCACTCTGTTTTCTCCTATATTGACTGATGCAGTTAGAACTTTAAATCAAACACGGTTTGTGCTAGCTACTTGAAACATGACACAATAAAGTAGTTCTACGTTCTATCCCTAAGGTTTGTTTCCTCTTGATGTAGCCTTCAGCACAGACTGGCGAATAACACTTTCAATGAAAGGCGTTGTTAGGCTGCCAAAAAACTAGAGTCTCCTGAAATCTCAACACATATTTTTTTCCGACCTTAATGATACTTTCAAGTAATGAGCAGTACACCAATCAAACTTGGATGCCCAAGTTTCGTTCTCCTCGTTTGATGCATTCGTTTGCAGTAACAGTGTGAATTTCTAGGTTTCACTCTGTTTTCTCCTATATTGACAGATGCAGCTAGAACTCTAAATCAAACACGGTTTGTGCTAGCTTCTTGAAACTTGACACAATAAAGTAGTTCTACGTTCTATCTCTAAGGTTTGTTTCCTCTTGATGTAGCCTAATGCAGGACTGGCGAATAACACTTATATTGAAAGGGGTTGCCAAACTTTCAAAAAAGAGTCTCCTGAAATCTCAACATATATTTTTTCATCCAATCTTCATGATACATTCAAGTAATGATCAGTACACCATTCCCACATGGATGCCCAAGTTTTGTTCTTCTAGGTTGAAGCATTCGTTTGCAGGAACAGTTTGAATTTTTAGGTTTCACTCTGTTTTCTCCTATATTGACAGATGCAGTTAGAACTTTAAATCAAACCCGGTTTGTGCTAGCTACTTGAAACATGACACAATAAAGTAGTTCTACGTTCTATCCTAAGGTTTGTTTCCTCTTGATGTACCCTTAAGCAGAGACTGGCGAATAACACATTCAATGAAAGGCGTTGTAGGCTGCCAAAAAACTACAGTCTCCTGAAATCTCTTCATATATTTTTTCTTCCGACCTTCATGATACTTTCAAGTAATGAGCAGTGCACCAATCAAACTTGGATGCCCAAGTTTCGTTCTCCTAGGTTGAAGCATTCGTTTGCAGGAACAGTTTGAAATTTTAGGTTTCACTCTGTTTTGTCCTATATTGACAGATGCAGTTCGAACTCTAAATCAAACACGGTTTGTCCTAGCTTCTTGAAACTTGACAAAATACTGTAGTTCTACGTTCTATCTCTAAGGTTTGTTTCCTCTTGATGTAGCCTAATGCAGGGACTGGCGAATAACACTTTTATTGAAAGGGGTTGCCAAACTTCCCAAAACTAGAGTCTTCTGAAATCTCAACATATATTTTTTTATCCAATCTTCATGATACTTTCGAGTAATGATCAGTACACCAATCCCACTTGGATGCTCAAGTTTCCTTCTCCTACATTGAAGCATTCGTTTGCAGTAACAGTTTGAATTTTTAGGTTTCATTCTGCTTTCTCCTATATGACAAATGTAGTTCAAACTCTAAATCATACACGGTTTGGGCTAGCTTCTTGAAACTTGACACAATAAAGTAGTTCTACATTCTATCCCTAAGGTTGTTTCCTCTTGATGTAGCCTTCAGCACAGACTGGCGAATAACACTTTCAATGAAAGGCGTTGTTAGGCTGCCAAAAAAACTAGAGTCTCCTGAAATCCCAACACATATTTTTTTCCGACCTTATTGATACTTTCAAGTAATGAGCAGTACACCAATCAAACTTGGATGCCCAAGTTTCGTTCTCCTAGGTTGATGCATTCGTTTGCAGTAACAGTTTGAATTTCTAGGTTTCACTCTGTTTTCTCCTATATTGACAGATGCAGCTAGAACTCTAAATCAAACACGGTTTGTGCTAGCTTCTTGAAACTTGACACAATAAAGTAGTTCTACGTTCTATCTCTAAGGTTTGTTTCCTCTTGATGTAGCCTAATGCAGGGACTGGCGAATAACACTTATATTGAAAGGGGTTGCCAAACTTTCAAAAAACTAGAGTCTCCTGAAATCTCAACATATATTTTTTCATCCAATCTTCATGATACATTCAAGTAATGATCAGTACACCATTCCCACTTGGATGCCCAAGTTTTGTTCTTCTAGGTTGAAGCATTCGTTTGCAGGAACAGTTTGGATTTTTTAGGGTTTCACTCTGTTTTCTCCTATATTGACAGATGCAGTTAGAACTTTAAATCAAACACGGTTTGTGCTAGCTACTTGAAACATGACACAATAAAGTAGTTCTACGTTCTATCCCTAAGGTTTGTTTCCTCTTGATGTAGCCTTAAGCAGAGACTGGCGAATAACACATTCAATGAAAGGCGTTGTTAGGCTGCCATAAAACTACAGTCACCTGAAATCTCATCATATATTTTTCTTCCGACCTTCATGATACTTTCAAGTAATGAGCAGTGCACCAATCAAACTTGGATGCCAAGTTTCTTTCTCCTAGGTTGAAGCATTCGTTTGCAGGAACAGTTTGCATTTTTAGGTTTCACTCTGTTTTGTCCTATAATTGACAGATGCAGTTCGAACTCTAAATCAAACACGGTTTGTGCTAGCTTCTTGAAACTTGACAAATACTGTAGTTCTACGTTCTATCTCTAAGGTTTGTTTCCTCTTGATGTAGCCTTCAGCACAGACTGGCGAATAACACTTTCAATGAAAGGCGTTGTTAGGCTGCCAAAAAACTAGAGTCTCTGAAATCTCAACACATATTTTTTTCCGACCTTAATGATACTTTCAAGTAATGAGCAGCTACACCCAATCTAAACTTGGATGCCCAAGTTTCGTTCTCCTCTTTGATGCATTCGTTTGCAGTAACAGTGTGAATTTATAGGTTTCACTCTGT
>NW_027516487.1:0-58280 GCF_048772815.1 Callospermophilus lateralis
GGAAACAAACCATAGAGATAGAACTTAGAGCTACTTCATTTTGTCAAGTTTCAAGGAGCTAGCACAAAACGTGTTTGATTTAAAGTTTCAAACACATCTATCTATATAGCAGAAAACAGAGTGAAACCTAAAAATTCAAAGTGTTACTGGAAACGAACGCTTGAACCTAGAAGAGTGAAAATTGGGCAGGTAAGTGGGCTTAGTGAACTGATCATTACCATCAAGTATCATCAAGATTTGGTGAAAAAATGTTTCCTGAGATTTCAGAAAACTAGTAGTTTTTGGAAGCTTGGCAACCCCTTTCAAACAAAAGTGTTTTTCGCCAGTCTCTGAATGGGGTACTTCAAGAGGAAACAAACCATAGAGATAGAACTTAGAACTGCTTCATTTGGTCAAGTTTCAAGGAGCTAGCACAAACCGTGTTTGATTTAGAATTCCAAAAAACAGCTATCTATGTAGGAGAATACAGATTGAAACCTCAAAATTCCAACTGTTACTGGAAACGAATGCTTCAACCTAGAAGAATAAAAATTGGGTCAGCCAAGTGGGATTAGTGAACTGATCATTACCACCGAGTATCATCAAGATTTGGTGAAAAAATGTTTGCTGAGATTTCAGCAAACTAGTAGTTTTTTGGAAGCTTGACAACCCCTTTCAAATGAAAGTTTTTTCGCCAGTCTCTGCATGGGGTACTTCAAGAGGAAACAAACCATAGAGATAGAACTTAGAACTACTTCATTTGGTCAAGTCTCAAGGAGCTAGCACAAACCGTGTTTGATTTAGAATTCCAAAAAACAGCTATCTATGTAGGAGAAAACCGAGTGAAACCTAAAAATTCAAAGTGTTACTGGAAACGAACGCTTGAACCTAGAAGAGTGAAAATCTGCAGCCAAGTGGGCTTAGTGAACTGATCATTACCACAAAGTATCATCAAGATTTGGTGAAAAAATGTTTGCTGAGATTTCAGCAAACTAGTATTTTTTTGAAGCTTGGCAACCCTTTTCAAACGAAAGTGTTTTTCGCCAGTCTCTGCATGGGGTACTTCAAAAGGAAAGAAATTATAGAGATAGAACTTAGAACTACTTCATTTGGTCAAGTTTCAAGCAGCTAGCACAAACCGTGTTTGATTTAGAATTCCAAACACAGCTATAAATGTAGGAGAACACAGAGTGAAAAATAAAAATTCAAACTGTTACTGGAAACAAATGCTTCAACCTAGAAGAATAAAAATTGGGCAGCCAATTGGGATTAGTGAATTGATCATTACCACCAAGTATCATCAAGATTGGGTCAAAAAATGTTTGCTGAGATTTCAGCAAACTTGTAGATTTTTGGAAGCTTGGCAACCCCTTTCAAACGAAAGTGTTTTTCGCCAGTCTCTGCATGGGGTACTTCAAGAGGAAACAACCATAGAGATAGAACTTAGAACTACTTCATTTTGTCAAGTTTCTATTAGCTAGCACAAACCGTGTTTGATTTAGAATTCCAAACACAGCTATCTATGTAGGAGAAAACAGAGTGAAACCTAAAAATTCAAAGTGTTACTGGAAACCAACGCTTGAACCTAGAAGAGTGAAAATTGAGCAGCCAAGTGGGCTTATAGAACTGATCATTACCACCAAGTATCATCAAGATTTGGTGAAAAAATGTTTGCTGAGATTTCAGCAAACTAGTAGTTTTTTGGACGCTTGGCATCCCCTTTCAAACGAAAGTGTTTTTTGACAGTCTCTGCATGGGGTACTTCAAGAGGAAACAAACCATAGAGATAGAACTTAGAACTACCTAATTTGGTCAAGTTTCAAGGAGCTAGCACAAACCGTGTTTGATTTAGAATTAAAAACACAGCTATCTATGTATTAGAAAACAGAGTGAAACCTCAAAATTCAAACTGTTACTGGAAACGAATGCTTCAACCTAGAAGAATAAAAATTGGGCAGCCAAGTGGGATTAGTGAACTGATCATTACCACCAAGTATCATCAAGATTTGGTGAAAAAATGTTTGCTGAGATTTCAGCAAACTAGTAGTTTTTTGGAAGCTTGGCAACCCCTTTCAAACGAAAGTGTTTTTCGCCAGTCTCTGCATGGGGTACTTCAAGAGGAAACAAACCATAGAGATAGAACTTAGAACTACTTCATTTGGTCAAGTTTCAAGGAGCTAGCACAAACCGTGTTTGATTTAGAGTTTCAAACACATCTATCTATATAGCAGAAAACAGAGTGAAACCTAAAAATTCAAAGTGTTACTGGAAACGAACGGTTGAAACTAGAAGAGTGAAAATTGGGCAGCCTAGTGGGCTTAGTGAACTGATCATTACCACCAAGTATCATCAAGATTTGGTGAAAAAATGTTTGCTGATATTTCAGAAAACTAGTATTTTTTTGGTAACTTGGCAACCCCTTTCAAATGAAAGTGCTTTTCGCCAGACTCTGCATGGGGTCCTTAAAGAGGAAACAACCCATAGAGATAGAACTTAGAACTACTTCATTTTGTCAAGTTTCAAGGAGCTAGCACAAACCGTGTTTGATTTAGAGTTTCAAACACATCTATCTATATAGAAGAAAAAAAAAATGAAACCTAAAAATTCAAAGTGTTACTGGAAATGAATGCTTGAACCTAGAAGAGTGAAAATTGGCAGCCAAGTGGGATTAGTGAACTAATCATTACCACCAACTATCATCAAGATTTGGTGAAAAAATGTTTGCTGAGATTTCAGCAAACTAGTAGTTTTTGGAACCTTTGCAACCCGTTTCAAACGAAAGTGTTTTTCGCCAGTCTCTGCATGGGGTACTTCAAGAAGAAACAAACCATAGAGATAGAACTTAGAACTTCTTCATTTGGTCAAGTTTCAAAAAGCTAGCACAAACCGTGTTTGATTTAGAATTCCAAACACAGCTATGTATGTAGGAGAAAACAGAGTGAAACCTAAAATTTCAAACTGTTACTGGAAACGAACGCTTGAACCTAGAAGAGTGAATATTGGGCAGCCAAGTGGGATTAGTGAACTGATCATTACCACCAAGTATCATCAAGATTTGGTGAAAAAATGTTTGCTGAGATTTCAGCAAACTAGTAGTTTTTTGGAAGCTTGGCAACCCCTTTCATACGAAAGTGTTTTTCGCCAGTCTCTGCATGGGGTACTTCAAGAGGAAACAAACCATGGAGAGAGAACTTAGAAGTACTTCATTTGGTCAAGTTTCAAAAAGCTAGCACAAACCGTGTTTGTTTTAGAAATCCAAACATAGCTATCTATGTAGGAGAAAACAGAGTGAAACCTAAAAATTAAAACTGTTACTGGAAACGAATGCTTCAACCTAGAAGAATAAAAATTGGGCAGCCAAGTGGGCTTAGTGAACTGATCATTACCACCAAGTATCATCAAGATTTGGTGAAAAAATGTTTGCTGAGATTTCAGCAAACTAGTAGTTTTTTGGAAGCTTGGAAACCCCTTTCAAACGAATGTGTTTTTGGCCAGTCTCTGCATGGGGTAGTTCAAGAGGAAACAAACCATAGAGTTAGAACTTAGAACTACTTCATTTGGTCAAGTTTCAAGGAGCTAGCACAAACCGTGTTTGATTTAGAGTTTCAAACACATCTATCTATATAGCAGAAAACAGAGTGAAACCTAAAAATTCAAAGTGTTACTGGAAACGAATGCTTCAACCTAGAAGAATAAAAATTGGGCAGCCAAGTGGGATTATTGAACTGGTCATTACCACCAAGAATCATCAAGGTTTGGTGAAAAAAATGTTTGCTGAGATTTCAGCAAACTAGTAGTTTTTTGGAAGCTTGGCAACCCCTTTCAAACGAAAGTGTTTTTCGCCAGTCTCTGCATGGGGTACTTGAAGAGGAAACAAACCATAGAGATAGAACTTAGAACTACTTCATTTGGTCAAGTTTCAAGGAGCTAGCACAAACCGTGTTTGATTTAGAGTTTCAAACACATCTATCTATATAGCAGAAAAACAGAGTGAAACCTAAAATTCAAAGTGTTACTGGAAACGATCGCTTGAACCTAGAAGAGTGAAAATTGGGCAGCCAAGTGGGCTTAGTGAACTGATCAATACCACCAAGTATCATCAAGATTTGGTGAAAAAATGTTTGCTGAGCTTTCAGCAAACTAGTAGTTTTTTGGAAGCTTGGCATCCCCTTTCAAACGAAAGTGTTTTTCGCCAGTCTCTGCATGGGGTACTTCAAGAGGAAACAAACCATAGAGATAGAACTTAGAACTACTTCATTTGGTCAAGTTTCAGGGAGCTAGCACAAACCGTTTTTGATTTAGAATTCCAAACACAGCTATCTATGTAGGAGAAAACAGAGTGAAACCTAAAAATTCAAACTTTTACTGGAAACGAACGCTTCAACGTAGAAGAATAAAAATTGGGCAGCCAAGTGGGATTAGTGAACTGATCATTTCCACCAAGTATCATCAAGATTTGTTGAAAAAATGTTTGCTGAGATTTCAGCAAACTAGTAGTTTTTTGGAAGCTTGGCAACCCCTTTCAAACGAAAGTGTTTTTCGCCAGTCTCTGCATGGGGTACTTCAAGAGGAAACAAACCATAGAGATAGAACTTAGAACTACTTCATTGTTCAAGTTTCAAGTAGCAAGCACAAACCGTGTTTGATTTAGAGTTTCAAACATATCTATCTATATAGCAGAAAACAGAGTGAAACCTAAAATTCAAAGTGTTACTGGAAACGAACGCTTGAACCTAGAAGAGTGAAAATTGGGCAGACAAGTTAGCTTAGTGAACTGATCAATACCACCAAGTATCATCAAGATTTGTTGAAAAAATGTTTGCTGAGATTTCAGCAAACTAGTAGTTTTTTGGAAGCTTGGCAACCCCTTTCAAACGAAAGTGCTTTTCGCCAGTCTCTGCATGGGGTACTTCAAGAGGAAACAAACCATAGAGATAGAACTTAGAACTACTTCATTTGGTCAGGTTTCAAGGAGCAAGCACAAACCGTATTTGATTTAGAGTTTCAAACACATCTATCTATATAGCAGAAAAAAGTGAAAGCTAAAAATTCAAAGTGTTACTGGAAACGAACGCTTGAACCTAGAAGAGTGAAAATTGGGCTGACAAGTGGGATTAGCGAACTGATCATTACCACCAAGTATCATCAAGATTTTGTGAAAAAATATTTGCTGAGATTTCAGCAAACTAGTAGTTTTTTGGAAGCTTGGCAACCCCTTTCAAACGAAAGTGTTTTTCGCCAGTATCTGCATGGGGTACTTCAAGAGGAAACAAACCATAGAGATAGAACTTAGAACTACTTCATTTGGTCAAGTTTCAGGGAGCTAGCACAAACCGTTTTTGATTTAGAATTCCAAACACAGCTATCTATGTAGGAGAAAACAGAGTGAAACCTAAAAATTCAAAGTGTTACTGGAAACGAATCCTTTAACCTAGAAGAATAAAAATTGGGCAGCAGTGGGATTAGTGAACTGATCATTTCCACCAAGTATCATCAAGATTTGGTGAAAAAATGTTTGCTGAGATTTCAGCAAACTAGTAGTTTTTTGGAAGCTTGGCAACCCCTTTCAAACGAAAGTGTTTTTCGCCAGTCTCTGCATGGGGTACTTCAAGAGGAAACAAACCATAGAGATAGAACTTAGAACTACTTCATTGTTCAAGTTTCAAGTAGCAAGCACAAACCGTGTTTGATTTAGAGTTTCAAACATATCTATCTATATAGCAGAAAACAGAGTGAAACCTAAAATTCAAAGTGTTACTGGAAACGAACGCTTGAACCTAGAAGAGTGAAAATTGGGCAGACAAGTTTGCTTAGTGAACTGATCAATACCACCAAGTATCATCAAGATTTGTTGAAAAAATGTTTGCTGAGATTTCAGCAAACTAGTAGTTTTTTGGAAGCTTGGCAACCCCTTTCAAACGAAAGTGCTTTTCGCCAGTCTCTGCATGGGGTACTTCAAGAGGAAACAAACCATAGAGATAGAACTTAGAACTACTTCATTTGGTCAGGTTTCAAGGAGCAAGCACAAACCGTATTTGATTTAGAGTTTCAAACACATCTATCTATATAGCAGAAAAAAGTGAAAGCTAAAAATTCAAAGTGTTACTGGAAACGAACGCTTGAACCTAGAAGAGTGAAAATTGGGCTGACAAGTGGGATTAGTGAACTGATCATTACCACCAAGTATCATCAAGATTTTGTGAAAAAATATTTGCTGAGATTTCAGCAAACTAGTAGTTTTTTGGAAGCTTGGCAACCCCTTTCAAACGAAAGTGTTTTTCGCCAGTATCTGCATGGGGTACTTCAAGAGGAAACAAACCATGGAGATAGAACTTAGAACTACTTCATTTGGTCAAGTTTCAAGGAGCTAGCACAAACCGTGTTTGACTTAGAATTCCAAACACAGCTATCTATGTAGGAGAAAACAAGAGTGAAACATAAAATTTCAAACTGTTACTGGAAACGAATGCTTCAACCTAGAAGAGTTAAAATTGGGCAGCCAAGTGGGATTATTGAACTGATCATTACCACCAAGAATCATCAAGGTTTGGTGAAAAAAATGTTTGCTGAGATTTCAGCAAACTAGTAGTTTTTTATAAGCTTGGCAACCCCTTTCAAACGAAAGTGTTTTTCGCCAGTCTCTGCATGGGGTACTTGAAGAGGAAACAAACCATAGAGATAGAACTTAGAACTACTTCATTTGGTCAAGTTTCAAGGAGCTAGCACAAACCGTGTTTGATTTAGAGTTTCAAACACATCTATCTATATAGCAGAAAACAGAGTGAAACCTAAAATTCAAAGTGTTACTGGAAACGAACGCTTGAACCTAGAAGAGTGAAAATTGGGCATCCAAGTGGGCTTAGTGAACTGATCAATACCACCAAGTATCATCAAGATTTGGTGAAAAAATGTTTGCTGAGCTTTCAGCAAACTAGTAGTTTTTTGGAAGCTTGGCATCCCCTTTCAAACGAAAGTGTTTTTCGCCAGTCTCTGCATGGGGTACTTCAAGAGGAAACAAACCATAGAGATAGAACTTAGAACTACTTCATTTGGTCAAGTTTCAAGGAGCAAGCACAAACCGTATTTGATTTAGAGTTTCAAAAACATCTATCTATATAGCAGAAAAAAAAGTGAAAGCTAAAAATTCAAAGTGTTACTGGAAACGAACGCTTGAACCTAGAAGAGTGAAAATTGGGCAGAAAAGTGGGATTCGTGAACTGATCATTACCACCAAGTATCATCAAGATTTGGTGAAAAAATGTTTGCTGAGATTTCAGGAAACTAGTAGTTTTTTGGAAGCTTGGCAACCCCTTTCATACGAAAGTGTTTTTGGCCAGTCTCTGCATGGGGTACTTAAGAGGAAAAAACCATAGAGATAGAACTTAGAACTACTTCATTTGGTCAAGTTTCAAGGAGCTAGCACAAACCGTGTTTGATTAGAGTTTCAAACACATCTATCTATATAGCAGAAAACAGAGTGAAACCTAAAAATTCAAACTGTTACTGGAAACGAATGCTTCAACCTAGAAGAATAAAAATTAGGCAGCCAAGTGGGATTAGTGAACTGATAATTACCACCAGGAATCATCAAGATTTGGTGAAAAAATGTTTGCTGAGATTTCAGCAAACTAGTAGTTTTTTGGAAGCTTGGCAACCCCTTTCAAACGAAAGTGTTTTTCGCCAGTCTCTGCATGGGGTACTTCAAGAGGAAACAAACCATAGAGATAGAACTTAGAACTACTTCACTTGGTCAAGTTTCAAGGAGCTAGCATAAACCGTGTTTGACTTAGAATTCCAAACACAGCTATCTATGTAGGAGAAAACAGAGTGAAACCTAAAAATTCAAAGTGTTACTGGAAACGAACGCTTGAACCTAGAAGAGTGAAAATTGGGCAGCCAAGTAGGCTTAGTGAACTGTTCATTACCACCAAGTATCATCAAGATTTGGTGAAAAAATGTTTGTTGAGATTTCAGCAAACTAGTAGTTTTTTGGAAGCTTGGCAACCCCTTTCAAACGAAAGTGTTTTTCGCCAGTCTCTGCATGGGGTTCTTCAAGACGAAACAAACCATAGAGATAGAACTTAGAACTACTTCATTTGGTCAAGGTTCAAGGAGCTAGCACAAACCGGGTTTCATTTAGAGTTTCAAAAACATCTATCTATATAGCAGAAAACAGAGTGAAACATAAAAATTCAAAGTCTTACTTGAAACGAACGCTTGAACCGAGAAGAGTGAAAATTGGGCAGCCAAGTGGGATTAGTGAACTGATCATTACCACCAAGTATCATCAAGATTTGGTGAAAAAATGTTTGCTGAGATTTCAGCAAACTAGTAGTTTTTTGGAGCTTGGAAACCCCTTTCAAACGAAAGTGTTTTTCGCCAGTCTCTGCATGGGGTACTTCAAGAGGAAACAAACCATAGAGATAGAACTTAGAACTACTTCATTTGGTCAAGTTTCAAGGAGCTAGCACAAACCGTGTTTGATTTAGAATTCCAAACACAGCTATCTATGTAGGAGAAAACAGAGTGAAACCTAAAAATTCAACTGTTTCTGGAAAGGAATGCTTCAACCTAGAAGAGTGAAAATTGGGCAGACAAGTTGGATTAGTGAACTGATAATTACTACCAAGAATCATCAAGATTTATTGAAAAAATGATTGCTGAGATTTCAGGAAACTATTAGTTTTTTGGAAGCTTGGCAACCCCTTTCAAACGAAAGTGTTTTTCGCCAGTCTCTGCATGGGGTACTTCAAGAGGAAACAAACCATAGAGATTGAACTTAGAGCTACTTCATTTTGTCAAGTTTCAAGGAGCTAGCACAAACCCTGTTTAATTTAGTGTTTCAAACACATCTATCTATATAGCAGAAAACAGAGTGAAACCTAAAAATTCAAAGTGTTACTGGAAACGAACGCTTGAACCGAGAAGAGTGAAAATTGGGCAGCCAAGTTGGATTAGTGAACTGATCATTACCACCAAGTATCATCAAGATTTGGTGAAAAAATGTTTGCTCATATTTCAGCAAACTAGTAGTTTTTTGGAATCTTGGCAACCACTTTCAAAAGAAACTGTTTTTCGCCAGTCTCTGCATGAGGTACTTCAAGAGAAAACAAACCATAGAAATAGAACATAGAACTACTTCATTTGGTCAAGTTTCAAGGAGCTAGCACAAACCGTGTTTGATTTAGAATTCCAAACCCAGCTATCTATGTAGGAGAAAACAGAGTGAAACCTAAAAATTCAAACTGTTACTGGAAACGAATGCTTCAACCTAGAAGAATAAAAATTGGGCAACCAATTTGGATTAGTGAACTGATCATTACCACAAAGTATCATCAAGATTTGGTGAAAAAATGTTTGCCGAGATTTCAGCAAATTTGTAGTTTTTTGGAAGCTTGGCAACCCCTTTCAAACGAAATTGTTTTTTGCCAGTCTCTGCATGGGGTACTTCAAGCGGAAACAAACCATAGAGATAGAACTTAGAACTACTTCATTTGGTCAAGTTTCAAGGAGCTAGCACAAACCGTGTTTGATTTAGAATTCCAAACACAGCTATCTATGTAGGAGTAAACAGAGTAAAACGTAAAAATTCAAAGTGTTACTGGAAACGAACGCTTGAACCTAGAAGGGTGAAAATTGGGTAGCGAAGTGGGCTTAGTGAACTGATTATTACCACCAAGTATCATCAAGATTTGGTGAAAAAAAGGTTGCTGAGATTTCAGCAAACTAGTAGTTTTTTGGAAGCTTGGCAACCCTTTTAAAACGAAAGTGTTTTTCGCCAGTCTCTGCATGGGGTACTTCATAAGGAAAGAAACCATAGAGATAGAACTTAGAACTACTTCATTTGGTCAAGTCTCAAGGAGCTAGCACAAACCGTGTTTGATTTAGAATTCCAAACACCGCTATCTATGTAGGAGAAAACAGAGTGAAACCTAAAAATTCAAACTGTTACTGGAAACGAATGCTTCAACCTAGAAGAATAAAAATTGGGCAGCCAAGTGGGATTAGTGAACTAATCATTACCACCAAGTATCATCAAGATTTGGTGAAAAAATGTTTGCTGAGATTTCAGCAAACTAGTAGTTTTTTGGAGCTTGGCAACCCCTTTCAAACGAAAGTGTTTTTCGCCAGTCTCTGCATGGGGTACTTCAAGAGGAAACAAACCATAGAGATAGAACTTACAACTATTTCATTTTGTCCAGTTTCAAGGAGCTAGCACAAACCGTGTTTGATTTAGAATTCCAAACACCGCTATCTATGTAGGAGAAAACAGAGTGAAACCTAAAAATTCAAAGTGTTACTGGAAACGAACGGTTGAACCTAGAAGAGTGAAAATTGGGCAGCCAAGTGGGCCTAGTGAACTGATCATTACCACCAAGTACCATCAAGATTTGGTGAAAAAATGTTTGCTGAGATTTCAGCAAACTAGTATTTTTTTTTAAGCTTGGCAACCCCTTTCAAACGAAAGTGTTTTTCGCCAGTCTCTGCATGGGGTACTTCAAGAGGAAACAAACCATAGAGATAGAACTTAGAACTACTTCATTTGGTCAAGTTTCAAGGAGCTAGCACAAACCGTGTTTGATTTAGAATTTCAAAAACAGCTATCTATGTTTTAGAAAACAGAGTGAAACCTCAAGATTCAAACTGTTACTGGAAACGAATGCTTCAACCTAGAAGAATAAAAATTGGGCAGCCAAGTGGGATTAGTGAACTGATCATTACCACCAAGTATCATCAAGATTTGGTGAAAAAATGTTTGCTGAGATTTCAGCAAACTAGTAGTATTTTGGAAGCTTGGCAACCCCTTTCAAACGAAAGTGTTTTTCGCCAGTCTCTGCATGGGGTACTTCAAGAGGAAACAAACCATAGAGATAGAACTTATAACTACTTCATTTGGTCAAGTCTCAAGGAGCTAGCAAAAACCGCGTTTGATTTAGAATTCCAAACACAGCTATCTATGTAGGAGAAAACAGAGTGAAACCTAAAAATTCAAACTGTTACTGGAAACGAACGCTTGAACCTAGAAGAATAAAAAATGTCAGCCAATTGGGATTAGTGAACTGATCATTACCACCAAATATCATCAAGATTTGGTGAAAAAATGTTTGCTGAGATTTCAGCAAACTAGTAGTTTTTTGGAAGCTTGGCAACCCCTTTCAAACGAAAGGGTTTTTCGCCACCTCTGCAAGGGGTACTTCAAGAGGAAACAAACCATAGAGATAGAACATAAAACTACTTCATTTGGTCAAGTTTCAAGGAGCTAGCACAAACCGTGTTTGATTTAGAGTTTCAAACACATCTATCTATATAGCAGAAAACAGAGTGAAACCTAAAAATTCAAAGTGTTACTGGAAACGAACGCTTGAACCTAGAATAGTGACAATTGGGCAGCCAAGTGTGCTTTGTGAACTGATCATTGCCACCAAGTATCATCAAGATTTGGTGAAAAAATGTTTGCTGAGATTTCAGGAAACTAGTAGTTTTTTGAAAGCTTGGCAAACCCTTTCAAATGAAAGTGTTTTTCGCCAGTCTCTGCATGGGGTACTTCAAGAGGAAACAAACCATAGAGAGAGAACTTAGAACTACTTCATTTGGTCAAGTTTCAAGGAGCTAGCACAAACCGTGTTTGATTTAGAATTCCAAACACAGCTATCTATGTAGGAGAAAACAGAGTGAAACCTAAAAATTCAAACTGTTACTGGAAACGAATGCTTCAACCTAGAAGAATAAAAATTGGGCAGCCAAGTGGGATTAGTGAACTGATCATTACCACCAAGTATCATCAAGATTTGGTGAAAAAAAGTTTGCTGAGATTTCAGCAAACTAGTAGTTTTTTGGAAGCTTGGCAACCCCTTTCAAACGAAAGTGTTTTTCGCCAGTCTCTGCATGGGGTACTTCAAGAGGAAACAAACCATAGAGATAGAACTTAGAACTACTTCATTTGGTCAAGTCTCAAGGAGCTAGCAAAAACCGTGTTTGATTTAGAATTCCAAACACAGCTATCTATGTAGGAGAAAACAGAGTGAAACCTAAAAATTCAAAGTGTTACTGGAAACGAACGCTTGAACCTAGAAGAGTGAAAATTGGGCAGCCAAGTAGGCTTAGTGAACTGTTCATTACCACCAAGTATCATCAAGATTTGGTGAAAAAATGTTTGTTGAGATTTCAGCAAACTAGTAGTTTTTTGGAAGCTTGGCAACCCCTTTCAAACGAAAGTGTTTTTCGCCAGTCTCTGCATGGGGTTCTTCAAGAGGAAACAAACCATAGAGATAGAACTTAGAACTACTTCATTTGGTCAAGGTTCAAGGAGCTAGCACAAACCGGGTTTCATTTAGAGTTTCAAAAACATCTATCTATATAGCAGAAAACAGAGTGAAACATAAAAATTCAAAGTCTTACTGGAAACGAACGCTTGAACCGAGAAGAGTGAAAATTGGGCAGCCAAGTGGGATTAGTGAACTGATCATTACCACCAAGTATCATCAAGATTTGGTGAAAAAATGTTTGCTGAGATTTCAGCAAACTAGTAGTTTTTTGGAAGCTTGGAAACCCCTTTCAAACGAAAGTGTTTTTCGCCAGTCTCTGCATGGGGTACTTCAAGAGGAAACAAACCATAGAGATAGAACTTAGAACTACTTCATTTGGTCAAGTTTCAAGGAGCTAGCACAAACCGTGTTTGATTTAGAATTCCAAACACAGCTATCTATGTAGGAGAAAACAGAGTGAAACCTAAAAATTCAACTGTTACTGGAAAGGAATGCTTCAACCTAGAAGAGTGAAAATTGGGCAGACAAGTGGGATTAGTGAACTGATAATTACCACCAAGCATCATCAAGATTTGGTGAAAAAATGATTGCTGAGATTTCAGGAAACTATTAGTTTTTTGGAAGCTTGGCAACCCCTTTCAAACGAAATTGTTTTTCACCAGTCTCTGCATGGGGTACTTCAAGAGGAAACAAACCATAGAGATAGAACTTAGAGCTACTTCATTTTGTCAAGTTTCAAGGAGCTAGCACAAACCCTGTTTAATTTAGTGTTTCAAACACATCTATCTATATAGCAGAAAACAGAGTGAAACCTAAAAATTCAAAGTGTTACTGGAAACGAACGCTTGAACCGAGAAGAGTGAAAATTGGGCAGCCAAGTGGGATTAGTGAACTGATCATTACCACCAAGTATCATCAAGATTTGGTGAAAAAATGTTTGCTCATATTTCAGCAAACTAGTAGTTTTTTGGAAGCTTGGCAACCACTTTCAAAAGAAACTGTTTTTCGCCAGTCTCTGCATGAGGTACTTCAAGAGAAAAAAACCATAGAAATAGAACATAGAACTACTTCATTTGGTCAAGTTTCAAGGAGCTAGCACAAACCGTGTTTGATTTAGAATTCCAAACCCAGCTATCTATGTAGGAGAAAACAGAGTGAAACCTAAAAATTCAAACTGTTACTGGAAACGAATGCTTCAACCTAGAAGAATAAAAATTGGGCAACCAATTTGGATTAGTGAACTGATCATTACCACAAAGTATCATCAAGATTTGGTGAAAAAATGTTTGCCGAGATTTCAGCAAATTTGTAGTTTTTTGGAAGCTTGGCAACCTCTTTCAAACGAAATTGTTTTTTGCCAGTCTCTGCATGGGGTACTTCAAGAGGAAACAAACCATAGAGATAGAACTTAGAACTACTTCATTTGGTCAAGTTTCAAGGAGCTAGCACAAACCGTGTTTGATTTAGAATTCCAAACACAGCTATCTATGTAGGAGTAAACAGAGTGAAACGTAAAAATTCAAAGTGTTACTGGAAACGAACGCTTGAACCTAGAAGGGTGAAAATTGGGTAGCGAAGTGGGCTTAGTGAACTGATTATTACCACCAAGTATCATCAAGATTTGGTGAAAAAAAGGTTGCTGAGATTTCAGCAAACTAGTAGTTTTTTGGAAGCTTGGCAACCCTTTTCAAACGAAAGTGTTTTTCGCCAGTCTCTGCATGGGGTACTTCAAAAGGAAAGAAACCATAGAGATAGAACTTAGAACTACTTCATTTGGTCAAGTCTCAAGGAGCTAGCACAAACCGTGTTTGATTTAGAATTCCAAACACAGCTATCTATGTAGGAGAAAACAGAGTGAAACCTAAAAATTCAAACTGTTACTGGAAACGAATGCTTCAACCTAGAAGAATAAAAATTGGGCAGCCAAGTGGGATTAGTGAACTAATCATTACCACCAAGTATCATCAAGATTTGGTGAAAAAATGTTTGCTGAGATTTCAGCAAACTAGTAGTTTTTTGGAGCTTGGCAACACCTTTCAAACGAAAGTGTTTTTCGCCAGTCTCTGCATGGGGTACTTCAAGAGGAAACAAACCATAGAGATAGAACTTACAACTATTTCATTTTGTCCAGTTTCAAGGAGCTAGCACAAACCGTGTTTGATTTAGAATTCCAAACACCGCTATCTATGTAGGAGAAAACAGAGTGAAACCTAAAAATTCAAAGTGTTACTGGAAACGAACGGTTGAACCTAGGAGAGTGAAAATTGGGCAGCCAAGTGGGCTTAGTGAACTGATCATTACCACCAAGTACCATCAAGATTTGGTGAAAAAATGTTTGCTGAGATTTCAGCAAACTAGTATTTTTTTTTAAGCTTGGCAACCCCTTTCAAACGAAAGTGTTTTTCGCCAGTCTCTGCATGGGGTACTTCAAGAGGAAACAAACCATAGAGATAGAACTTAGAACTACTTCATTTGGTCAAGTTTCAAGGAGCTAGCACAAACCGTGTTTGATTTAGAATTTCAAAAACAGCTATCTATGTTTTAGAAAACAGAGTGAAACCTCAAAATTCAAACTGTTACTGGAAACGAATGCTTCAACCTAGAAGAATAATTATTGGGCAGCCAAGTGGGATTAGTGAACTGATCATTACCACCAAGTATCATCATGATTTGGTGAAAAAATGTTTGCTGAGATTTCAGCAAACTAGTAGTATTTTGGAAGCTTGGCAACCCCTTTCAAACGAAAGTGTTTTTCGCCAGTCTCTGCATGGGGTACTTCAAGAGGAAACAAACCATAGAGATAGAACTTAGAACTACTTCATTTGGTCAAGTCTCAAGGAGCTAGCAAAAACCGTGTTTGATTTAGAATTCAAAACACAGCTATCTATGTAGGAGAAAACAGAGTGAAACCTAAATTTCAAACTGTTACTGGAAACGAACGCTTGAACCTAGAAGAATAAAAAATGTCAGCCAATTGGGATTAGTGAACTGATCATTACCACCAAGTATCATCAAGATTTGGTGAAAAAATGTTTGCTGAGATTTCAGCAAACTAGTAGTTTTTGGAAGCTTGGCAACCCCTTTCAATCGAAAGGGTTTTTCGCCACCTCTGCAAGGGGTACTTCAAGAGGAAAGAAACCATAGAGATAGAACATAAAACTACTTCATTTGGTCAAGTTTCAAGGAGCTAGCACAAACCGTGTTTGATTTAGAGTTTCAAACACATCTATCTATATAGCAGAAAACAGAGTGAACCTAAAATTCAAAGTGTTACTGGAAACGAACGCTTGAACCTAGAATAGTGACAATTGGGCAGCCAAGTGTGCTTTGTGAACTGATCATAGCCACCAAGTATCATCAAGATTTGGAGAAAAATGTTTGCTGAGATTTCAGGAAACTAGTAGTTTTTTGAAAGCTTGGCAAACCCTTTCAAATGAAAGTGTTTTCGCGAGTCTCTGCATGGGGTACTTCAAGAGGAAACAAACCATAGAGATAGAACTTAGAACTACTTCATTTGGTCAAGTTTCAAGGAGCTAGCACAAACCGTGTTTGATTTAGAATTCCAAACACAGCTATCTATGTAGGAGAAAACAGAGTGAAACCTAAAAATTCAACTGTTTCTGAAAGGAATGCTTCAACCTAGAAGAGTGAAAATTGGGCAGACAAGTTGGATAGTGAACTGATAATTACTACCAAGAATCATCAAGATTTATTGAAAAAATGATTGCTGAGATTTCAGGAAACTATTAGTTTTTTGGAAGCTTGGCAACCCCTTTCAAACGAAAGTGTTTTTCGCCAGTCTCTGCATGGGGTACTTCAAGAGGAAACAAACCATAGAGATTGAACTTAGAGCTACTTCATTTTGTCAAGTTTCAAGGAGCTAGCACAAACCCTGTTTAATTTAGTGTTTCAAACACATCTATCTATATAGCAGAAAACAGAGTGAAACCTAAAAATTCAAAGTGTTACTGGAAACGAACGCTTGAACCGAGAAGAGTGAAAATTGGGCAGCCAAGTTGGATTAGTGAACTGATCATTACCACCAAGTATCATCAAGATTTGGTGAAAAAATGTTTGCTCATATTTCAGCAAACTAGTAGTTTTTTGGAATCTTGGCAACCACTTTCAAAAGAAACTGTTTTTCGCCAGTCTCTGCATGAGGTACTTCAAGAGAAAACAAACCATAGAAATAGAACATAGAACTACTTCATTTGGTCAAGTTTCAAGGAGCTAGCACAAACCGTGTTTGATTTAGAATTCCAAACCCAGCTATCTATGTAGGAGAAAACAGAGTGAAACCTAAAAATTCAAACTGTTACTGGAAACGAATGCTTCAACCTAGAAGAATAAAAATTGGGCAACCAATTTGGATTAGTGAACTGATCATTACCACAAAGTATCATCAAGATTTTGGTGAAAAAATGTTTGCCGAGATTTCAGCAAATTGTAGTTTTTTGGAAGCTTGGCAACCCCTTTCAAACGAAATTGTTTTTTGCCAGTCTCTGCATGGGGTACTTCAAGCGGAAACAAACCATAGAGATAGAACTTAGAACTACTTCATTTGGTCAAGTTTCAAGGAGCTAGCACAAACCGTGTTTGATTTAGAATTCCAACACAGCTATCTATGTAGGAGTAAACAGAGTAAAACGTAAAATTCAAAGTGTTACTGGAAACGAACGCTTGAACCTAGAAGGGTGAAAATTGGGTAGCGAAGTGGGCTTAGTGAACTGATTATTACCACCAAGTATCATCAAGATTTGGTGAAAAAAAGGTTGCTGAGATTTCAGCAAACTAGTAGTTTTTGGAAGCTTGGCAACCCTTTTAAAACGAAAGTGTTTTTCGCCAGTCTCTGCATGGGGTACTTCATAAGGAAAGAAACCATAGAGATAGAACTTAGAACTACTTCATTTGGTCAAGTCTCAAGGAGCTAGCACAAACCGTGTTTGATTTAGAATTCCAAACACCGCTATCTATGTAGGAGAAAGAAAACAGAGTGAAACCTAAAAATTCAAAAGTGTTACTGGAAACGAACGCTTGAACCGAGAAGAGTGAAAATTGGGCAGCCAAGTGGGATTAGTGAACTGATCATTACCACCAAGTATCATCAAGATTTGGTGAAAAAATGTTTGCTCATATTTCAGCAAACTAGTAGTTTTTTGGAAGCTTGGCAACCACTTTCAAAGAAACTGTTTTTCGCCAGTCTCTGCATGAGGTACTTCAAGAGAAAACAAACCATAGAAATAGAACATAGAACTACTTCATTTGGTCAAGTTTCAAGGAGCTAGCACAAACCGTGTTTGATTTAGAATTCCAAACCCAGCTATCTATGTAGGAGAAAACAGAGTGAAACCTAAAAATTCAAACAGTTACTGGAAACGAATGCTTCAACCTAGAAGAATAAAAATTGGGCAACCAATTTGGATTAGTGAACTGATCATTACCACAAAGTATCATCAAGATTTGGTGAAAAAATGTTTGCCGAGATTTCAGCAAATTTGTAGTTTTTTGTAAGCTTGGCAACCCCTTTCAAACGAAATTGTTTTTTGCCAGTCTCTGCATGGGGTACTTCAAGAGGAAACAAACCATAGAGATAGAACTTAGAACTACTTCATTTGGTCAAGTTTCAAGGAGCTAGCACAAACCGTGTTTGATTTAGAATTCCAAACACAGCTATCTATGTAGGAGTAAACAGAGTGAAACGTAAAAATTCAAAGTGTTACTGGAAACGAACGCTTGAACCTAGAAGGGTGAAAATTGGGTAGCGAAGTGGGCTTAGTGAACTGATTATTACCACCAAATATCATCAAGATTTGGTGAAAAAAAGGTTGCTGAGATTTCAGCAAACTAGTAGTTTTTTGGAAGCTTGGCAACCCTTTTCAAACGAAAGTGTTTTTCGCCAGTCTCTGCATGGGGTACTTCAAAAGGAAAGAAACCATAGAGATAGAACTTAGAACTACTTCATTTGGTCAAGTCTCAAGGAGCTAGCACAAACCGTGTTTGATTTAGAATTCCAAACACAGCTATCTATGTAGGAGAAAACAGAGTGAAACCTAAAAATTCAAACTGTTACTGGAAACGAATGCTTCAACCTAGAAGAATAAAAATTGGGCAGCCAAGTGGGATTAGTGAACTAATCATTACCACCAAGTATCATCAAGATTTGGTGAAAAAATGTTTGCTGAGATTTCAGCAAACTAGTAGTTTTTTGGAGCTTGGCAACACCTTTCAAACGAAAGTGTTTTTCGCCAGTCTCTGCATGGGGTACTTCAAGAGGAAACAAACCATAGAGATAGAACTTACAACTATTTCATTTTGTCCAGTTTCAAGGAGCTAGCACAAACCGTGTTTGATTTAGAATTCCAAACACCGCTATCTATGTAGGAGAAAACAGAGTGAAACTAAAAATTCAAAGTGTTACTGGAAACGAACGGTTGAACCTAGAAGAATGAAAATTGGGCAGCCAAGTGGGCTTAGTGAACTGATCATTACCACCAAGTACCATCAAGATTTGGTGAAAAAATGTTTGCTGAGATTTCAGCAAACTAGTATTTTTTTTTAAGCTTGGCAAGCCCTTTCAAACGAAAGTGTTTTTCGCCAGTCTCTGCATGGGGTACTTCAAGAGGAAACAAACCATAGAGATAGAACTTAGAACTACTTCATTTGGTCAAGTTTCAAGGAGCTAGCACAAACCGTGTTTGATTTAGAATTTCAAAAACAGCTATCTATGTTTTAGAAAACAGAGTGAAACCTCAAATTTCAAACTGTTACTGGAAACGAATGCTTCAACCTAGAAGAATAATTATTGGGCAGCCAAGTGGGATTAGTGAACTGATCATTACCACCAAGTATCATCATGATTTGGTGAAAAAATGTTTGCTGAGATTTCAGCAAACTAGTAGTATTTTGGAAGCTTGGCAACCCCTTTCAAACGAAAGTGTTTTTCGCCAGTCTCTGCATGGGGTACTTCAAGAGGAAACAAACCATAGAGATAGAACTTAGAACTACTTCATTTGGTCAAGTCTCAAGGAGCTAGCAAAAACCGTGTTTGATTTAGAATTCCAAACACAGCTATCTATGTAGGAGAAAACAGAGTGAAACCTAAATTTCAAACTGTTACTGGAAACGAACGCTTGAACCTAGAAGAATAAAAAATGTCAGCCAATTGGGATTAGTGAACTGATCATTACCACCAAGTATCATCAAGATTTGGTGAAAAAATGTTTGCTGAGATTTCAGCCAACTAGTAGTTTTTTGGAAGCTTGGCAACCCCTTTCAATCGAAAGGGTTTTTCGCCACCTCTGCAAGGGGTACTTCAAGAGGAAAGAAACCATAGAGATAGAACATAAAACTACTTCATTTGGTCAAGTTTCAAGGAGCTAGCACAAACCGTGTTTGATTTAGAGTTTCAAACACATCTATCTATATAGCAGAAAACAGAGTGAAACCTAAAAATTCAAAGTGTTACTGGAAACGAACGCTTGAACCTAGAATAGTGACAATTGGGCAGCCAAGTGTGCTTTGTGAACTGATCATTGCCACCAAGTATCATCAAGATTTGATTTGGTGAAAAAATGTTTGCTGAGATTTCAGGAAACTAGTAGTTTTTTGAAAGCTTGGCAAACCCTTTCAAATGAAAGTGTTTTTCGCCAGTCTCTGCATGGGGTACTTCAAGAGGAAACAAACCATAGAGAGAGAACTTAGAACTACTTCATTTGGTCAAGTTTCAAGGAGCTAGCACAAACCGTATTTGATTTAGAATTCCAAACACAGCTATCTATGTAGGAGAAAACAGAGTGAAACCTAAAAATTCAAACTGTTACTGGAAACGAATGCTTCAACCTAGAAGAATAAAAATTGGGCAGCCAAGTGGGATTAGTGAACTGATCATTACCACCAAGTATCATCAAGATTTGGTGAAAAAAAGTTTGCTGAGATTTCAGCAAACTAGTAGTTTTTTGGAAGCTTGGCAACCCCTTTCAAACGAAAGCGTTTTTCGCCAGTCTCTGCATGGGGTACTTCAAGAGGAAACAAACCATAGAGATAGAACTTAGAACTACTTCATTTGGTCAAGTCTCAAGGAGCTAGCAAAAACCGTGTTTGATTTAGAATTCCAAACACAGCTATCTATGTAGGAGAAAACAGAGAGAAACCTAAAAATTCAAACTGTTACTGGAAACGAACGCTTGAACCTAGAAGAATAAAAAATGTCAGCCAATTGGGATTAGTGAACTGATCATTACCACCAAGTATCATCAAGATTTGGTGAAAAATGTTTGCTGAGATTTCAGCAAACTAGTAGTTTTTTGGGAAGCTTGGCAACCCCTTTCAAACGAAAGGGTTTTTCGCCACTCTCTGCAAGGGGTACTTCAAGAGGAAACAAACCATAGAGATAGAACATAAAACTACTTTATTTGGTCAAGTTTCAAGGAGCTAGCACAAACCGTGTTTGATTTAGAGTTTCAAACACATCTATCTATATAGCAGAAAACAGAGTGAAACCTAAAAATTCAATCTGTTACTGGGAACGAATGCTTCAACCTAGAAGAATAAAAATTGGGCAGCCAAGTGGGATTAGTGAACTAATCATTACCACCAAGTATCATCAAGATTTGGTGAAAAAATGTTTGCTGAGATTTCAGCAAACTAGTAGTTTTTTGGAGCTTGGCAACACCTTTCAAACGAAAGTGTTTTTCGCCAGTCTCTGCATGGGGTACTTCAAGAGGAAACAAACCATAGAGATAGAACTTACAACTATTTCATTTTGTCCAGTTTCAAGGAGCTAGCACAAACCGTGTTTGATTTAGAATTCCAAACACCGCTATCTATGTAGGAGAAAACAGAGTGAAACTAAAAATTCAAAGTGTTACTGGAAACGAACGGTTGAACCTAGAAGAATGAAAATTGGGCAGCCAAGTGGGCTTAGTGAACTGATCATTACCACCAAGTACCATCAAGATTTGGTGAAAAAATGTTTGCTGAGATTTCAGCAAACTAGTATTTTTTTTTAAGCTTGGCAAGCCCTTTCAAACGAAAGTGTTTTTCGCCAGTCTCTGCATGGGGTACTTCAAGAGGAAACAAACCATAGAGATAGAACTTAGAACTACTTCATTTGGTCAAGTTTCAAGGAGCTAGCACAAACCGTGTTTGATTTAGAATTTCAAAAACAGCTATCTATGTTTTAGAAAACAGAGTGAAACCTCAAATTTCAAACTGTTACTGGAAACGAATGCTTCAACCTAGAAGAATAATTATTGGGCAGCCAAGTGGGATTAGTGAACTGATCATTACCACCAAGTATCATCATGATTTGGTGAAAAAATGTTTGCTGAGATTTCAGCAAACTAGTAGTATTTTGGAAGCTTGGCAACCCCTTTCAAACGAAAGTGTTTTTCGCCAGTCTCTGCATGGGGTACTTCAAGAGGAAACAAACCATAGAGATAGAACTTAGAACTACTTCATTTGGTCAAGTCTCAAGGAGCTAGCAAAAACCGTGTTTGATTTAGAATTCCAAACACAGCTATCTATGTAGGAGAAAACAGAGTGAAACCTAAATTCAAACTGTTACTGGAAACGAACGCTTGAACCTAGAAGAATAAAAAATGTCAGCCAATTGGGATTAGTGAACTGATCATTACCACCAAGTATCATCAAGATTTGGTGAAAAATGTTTGCTGAGATTTCAGCCAACTAGTAGTTTTTTGGAAGCTTGGCAACCCCTTTCAATCGAAAGGGTTTTTCGCCACCTCTGCAAGGGTACTTCAAGAGGAAAGAAACCATAGAGATAGAACATAAAACTACTTCATTTGGTCAAGTTTCAAGGAGCTAGCACAAACCGTGTTTGATTTAGAGTTTCAAACACATCTATCTATATAGGCAGAAAACAGAGTGAAACCTAAAAATTCAAAGTGTTACTGGAAACGAACGCTTGAACCTAGAATAGTGACAATTGGGCAGCCAAGTGTGCTTTGTGAACTGATCATTGCCACCAAGTATCATCAAGATTTGGTGAAAAAATGTTTGCTGAGATTTCAGGAAACTAGTAGTTTTTTGAAAGCTTGGCAAACCCTTTCAAATGAAAGTGTTTTTCGCCAGTCTCTGCATGGGGTACTTCAAGAGGAAACAAACCATAGAGAGAGAACTTAGAACTACTTCATTTGGTCAAGTTTCAAGGAGCTAGCACAAACCGTATTTGATTTAGAATTCCAAACACAGCTATCTATGTAGGAGAAAACAGAGTGAAACCTAAAAATTCAAACTGTTACTGGAAACGAATGCTTCAACCTAGAAGAATAAAAATTGGGCAGCCAAGTGGGATTAGTGAACTGATCATTACCACCAAGTATCATCAGATTTGGTGAAAAAAAGTTTGCTGAGATTTCAGCAAACTAGTAGTTTTTTGGAAGCTTGGCAACCCCTTTCAAACGAAAGTGTTTTTCGCCAGTCTCTGCATGGGGTACTTCAAGAGGAAACAAACCATAGAGATAGAACTTAGAACTACTTCATTTGGTCAAGTCTCAAGGAGCTAGCAAAAACCGTGTTTGATTTAGAATTCCAAACACAGCTATCTATGTAGGAGAAAACAGAGAGAAACCTAAAAATTCAAACTGTTACTGGAAACGAACGCTTGAACCTAGAAGAATAAAAAATGTCAGCCAATTGGGATTAGTGAACTGATCATTACCACCAAGTATCATCAAGATTTGGTGAAAAAATGTTTGCTGAGATTTCAGCAAACTAGTAGTTTTTTGGAAGCTTGGCAACCCCTTTCAAACGAAAGGGTTTTTCGCCACTCTCTGCAAGGGGTACTTCAAGAGGAAACAAACCATAGAGATAGAACATAAAACTACTTTATTTGGTCAAGTTTCAAGGAGCTAGCACAAACCGTGTTTGATTTAGAGTTTCAAACACATCTATCTATATAGCAGAAAACAGAGTGAAACCTAAAAATTCAATCTGTTACTGGGAACGAATGCTTCAACCTAGAAGAATAAAAATTGGGCAGCCAAGTGGGATTAGTGAACTAATCATTACCACCAAGTATCATCAAGATTTGGTGAAAAAATGTTTGCTGAGATTTCAGCAAACTAGTAGTTTTTTGGAGCTTGGCAACACCTTTCAAACGAAAGTGTTTTTCGCCAGTCTCTGCATGGGGTACTTCAAGAGGAAACAAACCATAGAGATAGAACTTACAACTATTTCATTTTGTCCAGTTTCAAGGAGCTAGCACAAACCGTGTTTGATTTAGAATTCCAAACACCGCTATCTATGTAGGAGAAAACAGAGTGAAACTAAAAATTCAAAGTGTTACTGGAAACGAACGGTTGAACCTAGAAGAATGAAAATTGGGCAGCCAAGTGGGCTTAGTGAACTGATCATTACCACCAAGTACCATCAAGATTTGGTGAAAAAATGTTTGCTGAGATTTCAGCAAACTAGTATTTTTTTTTAAGCTTGGCAAGCCCTTTCAAACGAAAGTGTTTTTCGCCAGTCTCTGCATGGGGTACTTCAAGAGGAAACAAACCATAGAGATAGAACTTAGAACTACTTCATTTGGTCAAGTTTCAAGGAGCTAGCACAAACCGTGTTGATTTAGAATTTCAAAAACAGCTATCTATGTTTTAGAAAACAGAGTGAAACCTCAAATTTCAAACTGTTACTGGAAACGAATGCTTCAACCTAGAAGAATAATTATTGGGCAGCCAAGTGGGATTAGTGAACTGATCATTACCACCAAGTATCATCATGATTTGGAGAAAAAATGTTTGCTGAGATTTCAGCAAACTAGTAGTATTTTGGAAGCTTGGCAACCCCTTTCAAACGAAAGTGTTTTTCGCCAGTCTCTGCATGGGGTACTTCAAGAGGAAACAAACCATAGAGATAGAACTTAGAACTACTTCATTTGGTCAAGTCTCAAGGAGCTAGCAAAAACCGTGTTTGATTTAGAATTCCAAACACAGCTATCTATGTAGGAGAAAACAGAGTGAAACCTAAATTTCAAACTGTTACTGGAAACGAACGCTTGAACCTAGAAGAATAAAAAATGTCAGCCAATTGGGATTAGTGAACTGATCATTACCACCAAGTATCATCAAGATTTGGTGAAAAAATGTTTGCTGAGATTTCAGCAAACTAGTAGTTTTTTGGAAGCTTGGCAACCCCTTTCAATCGAAAGGGTTTTTCGCCACCTCTGCAAGGGGTACTTCAAGAGGAAAGAAACCATAGAGATAGAACATAAAACTACTTCATTTGGTCAAGTTTCAAGGAGCTAGCACAAACCGTGTTTGATTTAGAGTTTCAAACACATCTATCTATATAGCAGAAAACAGAGTGAAACCTAAAAATTCAAAGTGTTACTGGAAACGAACGCTTGAACCTAGAATAGTGACAATTGGGCAGCCAAGTGTGCTTTGTGAACTGATCATTGCCACCAAGTATCATCAAGATTTGGTGAAAAAATGTTTGCTGAGATTTCAGGAAACTAGTAGTTTTTTGAAAGCTTGGCAAACCCTTTCAAATGAAAGTGTTTTTCGCCAGTCTCTGCATGGGGTACTTCAAGAGGAAACAAACCATAGAGAGAGAACTTAGAACTACTTCATTTGGTCAAGTTTCAAGGAGCTAGCACAAACCGTATTTGATTTAGAATTCCAAACACAGCTATCTATGTAGGAGAAAACAGAGTGAAACCTAAAAATTCAAACTGTTACTGGAAACGAATGCTTCAACCTAGAAGAATAAAAATTGGGCAGCCAAGTGGGATTAGTGAACTGATCATTACCACCAAGTATCATCAAGATTTGGTGAAAAAAAGTTTGCTGAGATTTCAGCAAACTAGTAGTTTTTTGGAAGCTTGGCAACCCCTTTCAAACGAAAGTGTTTTTCGCCAGTCTCTGCATGGGGTACTTCAAGAGGAAACAAACCATAGAGATAGAACTTAGAACTACTTCATTTGGTCAAGTCTCAAGGAGCTAGCAAAAACCGTGTTTGATTTAGAATTCCAAACACAGCTATCTATGTAGGAGAAAACAGAGAGAAACCTAAAAATTCAAACTGTTACTGGAAACGAACGCTTGAACCTAGAAGAATAAAAAATGTCAGCCAATTGGGATTAGTGAACTGATCATTACCACCAAGTATCATCAAGATTTGGTGAAAAAATGTTTGCTGAGATTTCAGCAAACTAGTAGTTTTTTGGAAGCTTGGCAACCCCTTTCAAACGAAAGGGTTTTTCGCCACTCTCTGCAAGGGGTACTTCAAGAGGAAACAAACCATAGAGATAGAACATAAAACTACTTTATTTGGTCAAGTTTCAAGGAGCTAGCACAAACCGTGTTTGATTTAGAGTTTCAAACACATCTATCTATATAGCAGAAAACAGAGTGAAACCTAAAAATTCAATCTGTTACTGGGAACGAATGCTTCAACCTAGAAGAATAAAAATTGGGCAGCCAAGTGGGGTTAGTGAACTGATCATTACCACCAAGTATCATCAAGATTTGGTGAAAAAATATTTGCTGAGATTTCAGCAAACTAGTAGTTTTTTGGAAGCTTGGCAACCCCTTTCAAACGAAAGTGTTTTTCGCCAGTCTCTGCATGGGGTTCTTCAAGAGGAAACAAACCATAGAGATAGAAGTTATAACTACTTCATTTGGTCAAGTTTCAAGGAGCTAGCACAAACCGTGTTTGATTTAGAATTCCAAACACAGCTATCTACGTAGGAGAAAACAGAGTGAAACCTAAAAATTCAACTGTTACTGGAAAGGAATGCTTCAACCTAGAAGAGTGAAAATTGGGCAGCCAAGTGGGATTAGTGAACTGATAATTACCACCAAGAATCATCAAGATTTGGTGAAAAAATGTTTGCTGAGATTTCAGCAAACTAGTAGTTTTTTGGAAGCTTGGCAACCCCTTTCAAACGAAAGTGTTTTTCGCAAGTCTCTGCATGGGGTACTTCAAGAGGAAACAAACCATAGAGATAGAACTTAGAGCTACTTCATTTAGTCAAGTTTCAAGGAGCTAGCACAAACCCTGTTTGATTTAGTGTTTCAAACACATCTATCTATATAGCCGCAAAACAGAGTGAAACCTAAGAATTCCAAGTGGTACTTGAAACGAACGCTTGAACCTAGAAGAGTGAAAATTGGGCAGCCAAGTGGGATTAGTGAACTGATCATTACCACCAAGTATCATCAATATTTGGTGAAAAAATGTATGCTGTGATTTCAGCAAACTAGTAGTTTTTGGAAGCTTGGCAACCCCTTTCAAACAAAAGTGTTTTTCGCCAGTCTCTGCATGGGGTACTTCAAGAGGAAACAAACCATAGAGAGAGAACTTAGAACTACTTCATTTGGTCAAGTTTCAAGGAGCTAGCAAAAAGCGTGTTTGATTTAGAATTCCAAACACAGCTATCTATGTAGGAGAAAACAGAGTGAAACCTAAAAATTCAAAGTGTTACTGGAAACGAACGCTTGAACCTAGAAGAGTGAATATTGGGCAGCGAAGTCGGCTTAGTGAACTGATCATTACCACCAAGTATCATCAAGATTTGGTGAAAAAATGTTTGCTGAGATTCAGCAAACTAGTAGTTTTTTGGAAGCTTGGCAACCACTTTCAAACAAAAGTGTTTTTCGCCAGTCTCTGCATGGGGTACTTCAAAAGGAAAGAAACCATAGAGATAGAACTTAGAACTACTTCATTTGGTCAAGTCTCAAGGAGCTAGCACAAACCGTGTTTGATTTAGTATTCCAAACACAGCTTTCTATGTAGGAGAAAACAGAGTGAAACCTAAAAATTCAAACTGTTACTGGAAACGAATGCTTCAACCTAGAAGTTTAAAAAATTGGGCAGCCAAGTGGGATTAGTGAACTGATCATTACCACCAAGTATCATCAAGATTTGGTGAAAAAATGTTTGCTCATATTTCAGCAAACTATTAGTTTTTTGGAAGCTTGGCAACCCCTTTCAAAAGAAACTGTTTTTCGCCAGTCTCTGCATGAGGTACTTCAAGAGAAAACAAACCATAGAGATAGAACATAGAACTACTTCATTTGGTCAAGTTTCAAGGAGCTAGCACAAACCGTGTTTGATTTAGAATTCCAAACACAGCTATCTATGTAGGAGAAAACAGAGTGAAACCTAAAAATTCAAACTGTTACTGGAAACGAATGCTTCAACCTAGAAGTTTAAAAATTGGGCAGCCAAGTGGGATTAGTGAACTGATCATTACCAGCAAGTATCATCAAGTTTTGGTGAAAAAATGTTTGCTCATATTTCAGCAAACTAGTAGTTTTTTGGAAGCTTAACAACCCCTTTCAAGGAAACTGTTTTTCGCCAGTCTCTGCATGAGGTACTTCAAGAGAAAACAAACCATAGAGATGGAACTTAGAACTACTTCATTTGGTCAAGTTTCAAGGAGCTAGCACAAACCGTGTTTGATTTAGAATTCCAAACACAGCTATCTATGTAGGAGAAAACAGAGTGAAACCTAAAATTCAAAGTGTTACTGGAATCGAACGCTTGAACCTAGAAGAGTGAAAATTGGGCAGCCAAGTGGGCTTAGTGAACTGATCAATACCACCAAGTATCATCAAGATTTGGTGAAAAAATGTTTGCTGAGATTTCAGCAAACTAGTAGTTTTTTGGAAGCTTGGCAACCCCTTTCAAACGAAAGTGTTTTTCGATCGTCTCTGCATGGGGTACTTCAAGAGGAAACAAACCATAGAGATAGAACTTAGAACTACTTCATTTCGTCAAGTTTCAAGGAGCTAGCACAAACCGTGTTTGATTTAGAGTTTCAAACTCATCTATCTATATAGCAGAAAACAGAGTGAAACCTAAAAATTCAAAGTGTTACTGGAAATGAACGCTTTAACCTAGAAGAGTGAAAATTGGGCAGCCAAGAGGGCTTAATGAACTGTTCATTACCACCAAGTATCATCAAGATTTGGTGAAAAAATGTTTGCTGAGATTTCAGCAAACTCGTAGTTTTTTGGAAGCGTGGCAACCCCTTTCAAATGAAAGTGTTTTTCGCCAGTCTCTGCATGGGGTACTTCAAGAGGAAACAAACCATAGAGATAGAACTTAGAACTACTTCATTTGGTCACGTTTCAAAGAGCTAGCCCAAACCGTGTTTCATTTAGAGTTTCAAAAACATCTATCTATATAGCAGAAAACACAGTGAAACCTAAAAATTCAAAGTGTTACTGGAAACGAACGCTTGAACCTAGAAGAATGAAAATTGAGCAGCCAAGTTAGAGTAGTGAACTGATCATTACCACCAAGTATCATCAAGATTTGGTGAAAAAATGTTTGCTGAGATTTCAGCAAACTAGTAGTTTTTTGGAAGCTGGCAACCCCTTTCAAACGAAAGTGTTTTTCGCCAGTCTCTGCATGGGGTACTTCAAGAGGAAACAAACCATAGATATAGAACTTAGAACTACTTCATTTGGTCAAGTGTCAAGGAGCTAGCACAAACCGTGTTTGATTTAGAATTCCAAACACAGCTATCTATGTAGGAGAAAACAGAGTGAAACCTAAAAATTCAACTGTTACCGGAAAGGAATGCTTCAACCTAGAAGAGTGAAAATTGGGCAGCCAAGTGGGATTAGTGAACTGATAATTACCACCAAGAATCATCAAGATTTGGTGAAAAAATGTTTGCTGAGATTTCAGCAAACTAGTAGTTTTTTGGAAGCTTGGCAACCCCTTTCAAACGAAAGTGTTTTTCGCCAGTCTCTGCATGGGGTACTTCAAGAGGAAACAAACCATAGAGATAGAACTTAGAGCAACTTCATGTTGTCAAGTTTCAAGGAGCTAGCACAAACCCTGTTTGATTTAGTGTTTCAAACACATCTATCTATATAGCAGAAAACAGATGAAACCTAAAAATTCAATGTGTTACTGGAAATGAACGCTTGAACCTAGAAGAGTGAAAATTGGACAGCCAAGTGGGATTAGTGAAGTGATCATTACCACCAAGTATCATCAATATTTGGTGAAAAAATGTTTGCTGAGATTTCAGCAAACTAGTAGTTTTTGGAAGCTTGGCAACCCCTTTCAAACAAAATTGTTTTTCGCAAGTCTCTGCATGGGGTACTTCAAGAGGAAACAAACCATAGAGATAGAACTTAGAACTACTTCATTTGGTCAAGTTTCAAGGAGCTAGCACAAACCGTGTTTGATTTAGAATTCCAAACCCAGCTATCTATGTAGGAGAAAACAGAGTGAAACCTAAAAATTCAAACTGTTACTGGAAACGAATGCTTCAACCTAGAAGAATAAAAATTGGGCAGCCAAGTGGGCTTAGTGAACTGATCATTACCAAAAAGTATCATCAAGATTTGGTGAAAAAATGTTTGCTGAGATTTCAGCAAACTAGTAGTTTTTTAGAAGCTTGGCAACCCCTTTCCAACGAAAGTGTTTTTCGCCAGTCTCTGCATGGGGTACTTCAAGAAGAAACAAACCATAAAGATAGAACTTAGAACTACTTCATTTGGTCAAGTTTCAAGGAGCTAGCAGAAACCGTGTTTGATTTAGAATTCCAAACACAGCTATCTATGTAGGAGAAAACAGAGTGAAACCTAAAAATTCAAACTGTTACTGGAAACGAATGCTTCAACCTAGAAGAATAAAAATTGGGCAGCCAAGTGGGATTAGTTAACTGATCATTAACACCAAGTATCATCAAGATTTGGTGAAAAAATGTTTGCTGAGATTTCACCAAACTAGTAGTTTTTTGGAAGCTTGGCAACCCCTTTCAAACGAAAGTGTTTTTCGCCAGTCTCTGCATGGGGTACTTCAAGAGGAAACAAACCATAGAGATAGAACTTAGAGCTACTTCATTTGGTCAAGTTTCAAGGAGCTAGCACAAACCCTTTTTGATTTAGAGTTTCAAACACATCTATCTATATAGCAGAAAACGGAGTGAAACCTAAAAATTCAAAGAGTTACTGGAAACGAACGCTTGAACCTAGAAGAGTGAAAACTGGGCAACCAAGTGGGATTAGTGAACTGATCATTACCACCAAGTATCATCAAGATTTTGTGAAAAAATGTTTGCTGAGATTTCAGCAAACTAGTAGTTTTTGGAAGCTTGGCAACCCCTTTCAAACAAAAGTGTTTTTCGCCAGTCTCTGCATGGGGTACTTCAAGAGGAAAGAAAAAATAGAGATAGAACTTAGAACTACTTCATTTGGTCAAGTTTCAAGGAGTTAGCACAAACCGTGTTTGATTTAGAATTCCAAACACAGCTATCTATGTAGGAGAAAACAGAGTGAAACCTTAAAATTCAAACTGTTACTGGAAACGAATGCTTCAACCTAGAAGAATAAAAATTGGGCAGCCAAGTGGGCTTAGTGAACTGATCATTACCACCAAGTATCATCAAGATTTGGTGAAAAAATGTTTGCTGAGATTTCAGCAAACTAGTAGTTTTTTGGAAGCTTGGCAACCCCTTTCAAACGAAAGTGTTTTTCGCCAGTCTCTGCATGGGGTACTTCAAAAGGAAACAAACCATAGAGATAGAACTTAGAACTACTTCATTTGGTCAAGTCTCAAGGAGCTAGCACAAACCGTGTTTGATTTAGAATTCCAAACACAGCTATCTATGTAGGAGAAAACTGAGTGAAACCTAAAAATTCAAACTGTTACTGGAAACAAATGCTTCAACCTAGAAGTTTAAAAATTGGGCAGCCAAGTGGGATTATAGAACTGATCATTACCACCAAGTATCATCAAGTTTTGGTGAAAAAATGTTTGCTCATATTTCAGCAAACTAGTAGTTTTTTGGAAGCTTGGCAACCCCTTTCAATAGAAACTGTTTTTCGCCAGTCTCTGCATGAGGTACTTCAAGAGGAAACAAACCATAGAGATAGAACTTAGAACTACTTCATTTTGTCAAGTTTCAATTAGCTAGCACAAACCGTGTTTGATTTAGAATTCCAAACACAGCTATCTATGTAGGAGAAAACAGAGTGAAACCTAAAAATTCAAAGTGTTACTGGAAACGAACGCTTGAACCAAGAAGAGTGAAAATTGTGCAGCCAAGTGGGCTTATTGAACTGATCATTACCACGAAGTATCATCAAGATTTTGTGAAAAATTTTTGCTGAGATTTCAGCAAACTAGTTGTTTTTTGGAAGCTTCGCAACCCCTTTCAAACGAAAGTGTTTTTCGCCAGGCTCTGCATGGGGTAATTCAAGAGGAAACAAACCATAGAGATAGAACTTAGAGCTACTTCATTTGGTCAAGTTTCAAGTAGCTAGCACAAACCCTGTTTGATTTAGAGTTTCAAACACATCTATCTATATAGCAGAAAACGGAGTGAAACCTAAAAATTCAAAGAGTTACTGGAAACGAACGCTTGAACCTAGCAGAGTGAAAACTGGGCTGCCAAGTGGGATTAGTGAACTGATCATTAGCACCAAGTATCATCAAGATTTGGTGAAAAAATGTTTCCTGAGATTTCAGCAAACTAGTAGTTTTTGGAAGCTTCTCAACCCCTTTCAAACAAAAGTGTTTTTCGCCAGACTCTGCATGGGGTACTTCAAGAGGAAACAAACCATAGAGATAGAACTTAGAACTACTTCATTTTGTCAAGTTTCAAGGAGCTAGCAGAAAGCGTGTTTGATTTAGAATTCCAAACACAGCTATCTATGTAGGAGAAAACAGAGTGAAACCTAAAAATTCAAAGTGTTACTGGAAACGAACCTTTGAACCTAGAAGAGTGAAAATTGGGCAGCGAAGTCGGCTTAGTTAACTGATCATTACAACCAAGTATCATCAAGATGTGGTGAAAAAATGTTTGCTGAGATTTCAGCAAACTAGTAGTTTCTTGGAAGCTTGGCAACCCCTTTCAAACGAAAGTGTTTTTCGCCAGTCTCTGCATGGGGTACTTCAAGAGAAAACAAACCATAGAGATAGAACTTAGAACTACTTCATTTGGTCAAGTTTCAAGAAGCTAGCAGAAACCGTGTTTGATTTAGAATTCCAAACACAGCTATCTATGTAGGAGAAAACAGAGTGAAACCTAAAAATTCAAACTGTTACTGGAAACGAATGCTTCAACCTAGAAGAGTGAAAATTGGGCAGCCAAGTGGGATTAGTGAACTGATCATTACCACCAAGTATCATCAAGATTTGGTGAAAAAATGTTTGCTGAGATTTCAGAAAACTAGTCGTTTTTTGGAAGCTTGGCAACCCCTTTCAAACGAAAGTGTTTTTCGCCAGTCTCTGCATGGGGTACTTCAAGAGGAAACAAACCATAGAGATAGAACTTAGAACTACTTCATTTGGTCAAGTTTCAAGGAGCTAGCACAAACCGTGTTTGATTTAGAATTCCAAACACAGCTATCTATGTAGGAGAAAACAGAGTGAAACCTAAAAATTCAAAGTGTTATTGGAAACGAACACTTGAACCTAGAAGAGTGAAAATTGGGCAGCCAAGTGGGCTTAGTGAACTGATCATTACCACCAAGTATCATCAAGGTTTGGTGAAAAAATGTTTGCTGAGATTTCAGCAAACTAGTAGTTTTTTGGAAGCTTGGCAACCCCTTTCAAACGAAAGTGTTTTTCGCCAGTCTCTGCATGGGGTACTTCAAAAGGAAACAAACCATAGAGATAGAACTTAGAACTACTTCATTTGGTCAAGTCTCAAGGAGCTAGCACAAACCGTGTTTGATTTAGAATTCCAAACACAGCTATCTATGTAGGAGAAAACTGAGTGAAACCTAAAAATTCAAACTGTTACTGGAAACAAATGCTTCAACCTAGAAGTTTAAAAATTGGGCAGCCAAGTGGGATTATAGAACTGATCATTACCACCAAGTATCATCAAGTTTTGGTGAAAAAATGTTTGCTCATATTTCAGCAAACTAGTAGTTTTTTGGAAGCTTGGCAACCCCTTTCAATAGAAACTGTTTTTCGCCAGTCTCTGCATGAGGTACTTCAAGAGGAAACAAACCATAGAGATAGAACTTAGAACTACTTCATTTTGTCAAGTTTCAATTAGCTAGCACAAACCGTGTTTGATTTAGAATTCCAAACACAGCTATCTATGTAGGAGAAAACAGAGTGAAACCTAAAAATTCAAAGTGTTACTGGAAACGAACGCTTGAACCAAGAAGAGTGAAAATTGTGCAGCCAAGTGGGCTTATTGAACTGATCATTACCACGAAGTATCATCAAGATTTTGTGAAAAAATGTTTGCTGAGATTTCAGCAAACTAGTTGTTTTTTGGAAGCTTCGCAACCCCTTTCAAACGAAAGTGTTTTTCGCCAGGCTCTGCATGGGGTAATTCAAGAGGAAACAAACCATAGAGATAGAACTTAGAGCTACTTCATTTGGTCAAGTTTCAAGTAGCTAGCACAAACCCTGTTTGATTTAGAGTTTCAAACACATCTATCTATATAGCAGAAAACGGAGTGAAACCTAAAAATTCAAAGAGTTACTGGAAACGAACGCTTGAACCTAGCAGAGTGAAAACTGGGCTGCCAAGTGGGATTAGTGAACTGATCATTAGCACCAAGTATCATCAAGATTTGGTGAAAAAATGTTTCCTGAGATTTCAGCAAACTAGTAGTTTTTGGAAGCTTGGCAACCCCTTTCAAACAAAAGTGTTTTTCGCCAGACTCTGCATGGGGTACTTCAAGAGGAAACAAACCATAGAGATAGAACTTAGAACTACTTCATTTTGTCAAGTTTCAAGGAGCTAGCAGAAAGCGTGTTTGATTTAGAATTCCAAACAAAGCTATCTATGTAGGAGAAAACAGAGTGAAACCTAAAAATTCAAAGTGTTACTGGAAACGAACCTTTGAACCTAGAAGAGTGAAAATTGGGCAGTGAAGTCGGCTTAGTTAACTGATCATTACCACCAAGTATCATCAAGATGTGGTGAAAAAATGTTTGCTGAGATTTCAGCAAACTAGTAGTTTCTTGGAAGCTTGGCAACCCCTTTCAAACGAAAGTGTTTTTCGCCAGTCTCTGCATGGGGTACTTCAAGAGAAAACAAACCATAGAGATAGAACTTAGAACTACTTCATTTGGTCAAGTTTCAAGAAGCTAGCAGAAACCGTGTTTGATTTAGAATTCCAAACACAGCTATCTATGTAGGAGAAAACAGAGTGAAACCTAAAAATTCAAACTGTTACTGGAAACGAATGCTTCAACCTAGAAGAGTGAAAATTGGGCAGCCAAGTGGGATTAGTGAACTGATCATTACCACCAAGTATCATCAAGATTTGGTGAAAAAATGTTTGCTGAGATTTCAGAAAACTAGTCGTTTTTTGGAAGCTTGGCAACCCCTTTCAAACGAAAGTGTTTTTCGCCAGTCTCTGCATGGGGTACTTCAAGAGGAAACAAACCATAGAGATAGAACTTAGAACTACTTCATTTGGTCAAGTTTCAAGGAGCTAGCACAAACCGTGTTTGATTTAGAATTCCAAACACAGCTATCTATGTAGGAGAAAACAGAGTGAAACCTAAAAATTCAAAGTGTTATTGGAAACGAACACTTGAACCTAGAAGAGTGAAAATTGGGCAGCCAAGTGGGCTTAGTGAACTGATCATTACCACCAAGTATCATCAAGGTTTGGTGAAAAAATGTTTGCTGAGATTTCAGCAAACTAGTAGTTTTTTGGAAGCTTGGCAACCCCTTTCAAACGAAAGTGTTTTTCGCCAGTCTCTGCATGGGGTACTTCAAAAGGAAACAAACCATAGAGATAGAACTTAGAACTACTTCATTTGGTCAAGTCTCAAGGAGCTAGCACAAACCGTGTTTGATTTAGAATTCCAAACACAGCTATCTATGTAGGAGAAAACTGAGTGAAACCTAAAAATTCAAACTGTTACTGGAAACAAATGCTTCAACCTAGAAGTTTAAAAATTGGGCAGCCAAGTGGGATTATAGAACTGATCATTACCACCAAGTATCATCAAGTTTTGGTGAAAAAATGTTTGCTCATATTTCAGCAAACTAGTAGTTTTTTGGAAGCTTGGCAACCCCTTTCAATAGAAACTGTTTTTCGCCAGTCTCTGCATGAGGTACTTCAAGAGGAAACAAACCATAGAGATAGAACTTAGAACTACTTCATTTTGTCAAGTTTCAATTAGCTAGCACAAAACCGTGTTTGATTTAGAATTCCAAACACAGCTATCTATGTAGGAGAAAACAGAGTGAAACCTAAAAATTCAAAGTGTTACTGGAAACGAACGCTTGAACCAAGAAGAGTGAAAATTGTGCAGCCAAGTGGGCTTATTGAACTGATCATTACCACGAAGTATCATCAAGATTTTGTGAAAAAATGTTTGCTGAGATTTCAGCAAACTAGTTGTTTTTTGGAAGCTTCGCAACCCCTTTCAAACGAAAGTGTTTTTCGCCAGGCTATGCATGGGGTAATTCAAGAGGAAACAAACCATAGAGATAGAACTTAGAGCTACTTCATTTGGTCAAGTTTCAAGTAGCTAGCACAAACCCTGTTTGATTTAGAGTTTCAAACACATCTATCTATATAGCAGAAAACGGAGTGAAACCTAAAAATTCAAAGAGTTACTGGAAACGAACGCTTGAACCTAGCAGAGTGAAAACTGGGCTGCCAAGTGGGATTAGTGAACTGATCATTAGCACCAAGTATCATCAAGATTTGGTGAAAAAATGTTTCCTGAGATTTCAGCAAACTAGTAGTTTTTGGAAGCTTGGCAACCCCTTTCAAACAAAAGTGTTTTTCGCCAGACTCTGCATGGGGTACTTCAAGAGGAAACAAACCATAGAGATAGAACTTAGAACTACTTCATTTTGTCAAGTTTCAAGGAGCTAGCAGAAAGCGTGTTTGATTTAGAATTCCAAACACAGCTATCTATGTAGGAGAAAACAGAGTGAAACCTAAAAATTCAAAGTGTTACTGGAAACGAACCTTTGAACCTAGAAGAGTGAAAATTGGGCAGTGAAGTCGGCTTAGTTAACTGATCATTACCACCAAGTATCATCAAGATGTGGTGAAAAAATGTTTGCTGAGATTTCAGCAAACTAGTAGTTTCTTGGAAGCTTGGCAACCCCTTTCAAACGAAAGTGTTTTTCGCCAGTCTCTGCATGGGGTACTTCAAGAGAAAACAAACCATAGAGATAGAACTTAGAACTACTTCATTTGGTCAAGTTTCAAGAAGCTAGCAGAAACCGTGTTTGATTTAGAATTCCAAACACAGCTATCTATGTAGGAGAAAACAGAGTGAAACCTAAAAATTCAAATGTTACTGGAAACGAATGCTTCAACCTAGAAGAGTGAAAATTGGGCAGCCAAGTGGGATTAGTGAACTGATCATTACCACCAAGTATCATCAAGATTTGGTGAAAAAATGTTTGCTGAGATTTCAGAAAACTAGTCGTTTTTTAAGCTTGGCAACCCCTTTCAAACGAAAGTGTTTTTCGCCAGTCTCTGCATGGGGTACTTCAAGAGGAAAACAAACCATAGAGATAGAACTTAGAACTACTTCATTTGGTCAAGTTTCAAGGAGCTAGCACAAACCGTGTTTGATTTAGAATTCCAAACACAGCTATCTATGTAGGAGAAAACAGAGTGAAACCTAAAAATTCAAAGTGTTATTGGAAACGAACACTTGAACCTAGAAGAGTGAAAATTGGGCAGCCAAGTGGGCTTAGTGAACTGATCATTACCACCAAGTATCATCAAGGTTTGGTGAAAAAATGTTTGCTGAGATTTCAGCAAACTAGTAGTTTTTTGGAAGCTTGGCAACCCCTTTCAAACGAAAGTGTTTTTCGCCAGTCTCTGCATGGGGTACTTCAAAAGGAAACAAACCATAGAGATAGAACTTAGAACTACTTCATTTGGTCAAGTCTCAAGGAGCTAGCACAAACCGTGTTTGATTTAGAATTCCAAACACAGCTATCTATGTAGGAGAAAACTGAGTGAAACCTAAAAATTCAAACTGTTACTGGAAACAAATGCTTCAACCTAGAAGTTTAAAAATTGGGCAGCCAAGTGGGATTATAGAACTGATCATTACCACCAAGTATCATCAAGTTTTGGTGAAAAAATGTTTGCTCATATTTCAGCAAACTAGTAGTTTTTTGGAAGCTTGGCAACCCCTTTCAATAGAAACTGTTTTTCGCCAGTCTCTGCATGAGGTACTTCAAGAGGAAACAAACCATAGAGATAGAACTTAGAACTACTTCATTTTGTCAAGTTTCAATTAGCTAGCACAAACCGTGTTTGATTTAGAATTCCAAACACAGCTATCTATGTAGGAGAAAACAGAGTGAAACCTAAAAATTCAAAGTGTTACTGGAAACGAACGCTTGAACCAAGAAGAGTGAAAATTGTGCAGCCAAGTGGGCTTATTGAACTGATCATTACCACGAAGTATCATCAAGATTTTGTGAAAAAATGTTTGCTGAGATTTCAGCAAACTAGTTGTTTTTTGGAAGCTTCGCAACCCCTTTCAAACGAAAGTGTTTTTCGCCAGGCTCTGCATGGGGTAATTCAAGAGGAAACAAACCATAGAGATAGAACTTAGAGCTACTTCATTTGGTCAAGTTTCAAGTAGCTAGCACAAACCCTGTTTGATTTAGAGTTTCAAACACATCTATCTATATAGCAGAAAACGGAGTGAAACCTAAAAATTCAAAGAGTTACTGGAAACGAACGCTTGAACCTAGCAGAGTGAAAATTGGGCTGCCAAGTGGGATTAGTGAACTGATCATTAGCACCAAGTATCATCAAGATTTGGTGAAAAAATGTTTCCTGAGATTTCAGCAAACTAGTAGTTTTTGGAAGCTTGGCAACCCCTTTCAAACAAAAGTGTTTTTCGCCAGACTCTGCATGGGGTACTTCAAGAGGAAACAAACCATAGAGATAGAACTTAGAACTACTTCATTTTGTCAAGTTTCAAGGAGCTAGCAGAAAGCGTGTTTGATTTAGAATTCCAAACACAGCTATCTATGTAGGAGAAAACAGAGTGAAACCTAAAAATTCAAAGTGTTACTGGAAACGAACCTTTGAACCTAGAAGAGTGAAAATTGGGCAGTGAAGTCGGCTTAGTTAACTGATCATTACCACCAAGTATCATCAAGATGTGGTGAAAAAATGTTTGCTGAGATTTCAGCAAACTAGTAGTTTCTTGGAAGCTTGGCAACCCCTTTCAAACGAAAGTGTTTTTCGCCAGTCTCTGCATGGGGTACTTCAAGAGAAAACAAACCATAGAGATAGAACTTAGAACTACTTCATTTGGTCAAGTTTCAAGAAGCTAGCAGAAACCGTGTTTGATTTAGAATTCCAAACACAGCTATCTATGTAGGAGAAAACAGAGTGAAACCTAAAAATTCAAACTGTTACTGGAAACGAATGCTTCAACCTAGAAGAGTGAAAATTGGGCAGCCAAGTGGGATTAGTGAACTGATCATTACCACCAAGTATCATCAAGATTTGGTGAAAAAATGTTTGCTGAGATTTCAGAAAACTAGTCGTTTTTTGGAAGCTTGGCAACCCCTTTCAAACGAAAGTGTTTTTCGCCAGTCTCTGCATGGGGTACTTCAAGAGGAAACAAACCATAGAGATAGAACTTAGAACTACTTCATTTGGTCAAGTTTCAAGGAGCTAGCACAAACCGTGTTTGATTTAGAATTCCAAACACAGCTATCTATGTAGGAGAAAACAGAGTGAAACCTAAAAATTCAAAGTGTTATTGGAAACGAACACTTGAACCTAGAAGAGTGAAAATTGGGCAGCCAAGTGGGCTTAGTGAACTGATCATTACCACCAAGTATCATCAAGGTTTGGTGAAAAAATGTTTGCTGAGATTTTAGCAAACTAGTAGTTTTTTGGAAGCTTGGCAACCCCTTTCAAACGAAAGTGTTTTTCGCCAGTCTCTGCATGGGGTACTTCAAGAGGAAACAAACCATAGAGATGGAACTTAGAACTACTTCACTTGGTAAAGTTTCAAGGAGCTAGCACAAACCGTTATTGATTTAGAATTCCGAACACAGCTATCTATGTAGGAGAAAACAGAGTGAAACCTAAAAATTCAAACTGTTACTGGAAACGAATGCTTCAACCTAGAAGTTTAAAAATTGGGAAGCCAAGTGGGATTAGTGAACTGATCATTACCACCAAGTATCATCAAGATTTGGTGAAAAAATGTTTGCTGAGATTTCAGCAAACTAGTAGTTTTTTGGAAGCTTGGCAACCCCTTTCAAACGAAAGTGTTTTTCGCCAGTCTCTGCATGGGGTACTTCAAGAGGAAACAAACCATAGAGATAGAACTTAGAACTACTTCATTTTGTGAAGTTTCAAGGAGCTAGCACAAACCGTGTTTGATTTAGAATTCCAAACACAGCTATCTATATAGCAGAAAACAGAGTGAAACCTAAAAATTCAATGTGTTACTGGAAACGAACGCTTGAACCTAGAAGAGTGAAAATTGGGCAGCCAAGTGGGCTTAGTAAACTGATCATTACCACCAAGTATCATCAAGATTTGGTGAAAAAATGTTTGCTGAGATTTCAGCAAACTAATAGTTTTTTGGAAGCTTGGCAACCCCTTTCAAACGAAAGTGTTTTTCGCCAGTCTCTGCATGGGGTACTTCAAAAAAAAAGAAACCATAGAGATAGAACTTAGAACTACTTCATTTGGAAAACCAGTAGTTTTTTGGAAGCTTGGCACACCTTTCCAATGAAAGTGTCTTACGCAGTCTCTGCTTGTGGCTACTTCAAGACGAACAATCCGTAGAGACAGAACTTAGAAATATTTTATTTTGTGAAGTTTCAAAAAGCTAGCACAAACCGTGTATGATTTAGAGTTCCAAACACATCTATCTATATCGAAAAAACAGAGTGAAACCTAAAAATTCAAAGTGTCAATGGAAATGAACGCTTCAAGCAAGAAGAATGAATATTGTGCAGCTAAGTGGACTTATTGAATTGATCATTACCACAGAGAATCATGAAGATTGGTGAACAAATATTTGCCGAGATTTCAGAAATCCAGTAGTTTTTTGGAAGCTTGGCACACCTTTGAAATGAAAGTGTCTTTCTGCAGTCTCTGTTGGGGTACTTCAAGAGGAAACAAACCATAGAGATAGAACTTAGAACTACTTTATTTTGTCAAGTTTCAAGGAGCTAGCACAAACCGTGTTTGATTCAGAGTTCCAAACACATCTATCTATATTGGAGAAAACAGAGTGAAAAGTAAAAACTCAAACTGTTACTGGTTACGAACGCTTCATCCTAGAAGAGTGAATATTGGGCAGCTAAGTGGACTTAATGAACTGATCATTACCACAAGAATCATCAGGATCGGATGAAAAAATATTTGCCGACTATTCAGAAAACAAGTAGTTTTTTGGAAGCTTGGCACACCTTTCAAATGAAAGTGTCTTACGCAGTTTCTGCTTGTGGCTACTTCAAGAGGAAACAAACCATAGACACAGAACTTAGAACTACTTTATTTTTTGAAGTTTCAAAAAGCTAGCACAAACCGTGTTTGATTTAGAGTTCTAAACACATCTATCTATATAGGAGAAAACAGAGTGAAACCTAAAAATTCAAAGTGTCACTGGAAACGAACGCTTCAAGCAAGAAGAATGAAAATTGGGCAGCTAAGTGGACTTATTGAATTGATCATTACCACAGAGAATCAGGAAGATTGGGTGAAAAAAAATTTGCCGAGATTTCAGAAAACCAGTAACTTTTTGGAAGGAAGATTGGCACACTTTTGAAATGAAAGTGTCTTTCGGCAGTCTCTGCTTGGGGTAATTCAAGAGGAAACAAACCACAAAGACAGAACTTAGAACTACTTTATTTTGTCAAGTTTCAAGGAGCTAGCACAAACCGTGTTTGATTTAGACTTCCAACCACATCTATCTATATAGGAGGAAATAGAGTGAAACCTAAAAATTCGAAGTGTTACTGGAAACGAACGCTTCAAGCAAGAAGAGTGAAAATTGGGCAGCTAAGTGGACTTATTGAGTTGATCATAACCACAGAGAATCATCTAGATTGGGTGAAAAAATATTTGCCGAGATTTCAGAAATCCAGCAGTTTTTTGGAAGCTTGGCACACCTTTGAAATGAAAGTGTCTTTCAGCAGTCTCTGTTGGGGTACTTCAAGAGGAAACAAACCATAGAGATAGAACTTAGAACTACTTTATTTTTTCAAGTTTCAAGGAGCTGGCACAAACCATGTTTGATTCAGAGTTCCAAACACATCTATCTATATGGGAGAAAACAGAGTGAAACGTAAAAACTCAAACTGTTACTGGTAACGAACGCTTCATCCTAGAAGAGTGAATATTGGGCAGCTAAGTGGACTTAGTGAACTGATCAATACCACAAGAATCATCAGGATCGGATGAAAAAATATTTGCCGACTATTCAGAAAACCAGTAGTTTTTTGGAAGCTTGGCACACCTTTCCAATGAAAGTGTCTTACGCAGTCTCTGCTTGTGGCTACTTCAAGACGAAACAAACCGTAGAGACAGAACTTAGAACTGTTTTATTTTGTGAAGTTTCAAAAAGCTAGCACAAACCGTGTTTGATTTAGAGTTCCAAACACATCTATCTATATAGGAAAAAACAGAGTGAAACCTAAAAATTCAAAGTGTCAATGGAAACGAACGCTTCAAGCAAGAAGAATGAAAATTGGGCAGCTAAGTGGACTTATTGAATTGATCATTACCACAGAGAATCATGAAGATTGGGTGAACAAATATTTGCCGAGATTTCAGAAATCCAGTAGTTTTTTGGAAGCTTGGCACACCTTTGAAATGAAAGTGTCTTTCGGCAGTCTCTGTTGGGGTACTTCAAGAGGAAACAAACCATAGAGATAGAACTTAGAACTACTTTATTTTGTCAAGTTTCAAGGAGCTAGCACAAACCGTGTTTGATTCAGAGTTCCAAACACATCTATCTATATGGGAGAAAACAGAGTGAAACGTAAAAACCCAAACTGTTACTGGTAACGAACGCTTCACCCTAGAAGAGTGAATATTGGGCAGCTAAGTGGACTTAGTGAACTGATCATTACCACAAGAATCATCAGGATCAGATGAAAAAATATTTGCCGACTATTCAGAAAACCAGTAGTTTTTTGGAAGCTTGGCACACCTTTCCAATGAAAGTGTCTTACGCAGTCTCTGCTTGTGGCTACTTCAAGAGGAAACAAACCATAGAGACAGAACTTAGAACTACTTCATTTTGTCAAGTTTCAAGGAGGTAGCACAAACCGTGTTTGATTTAGAATTCCAAACACAGCTATCTATATAGCAGAAAACAGAGTGAAACCTAAAAATTCAAAGTGTTACTGGAAACGAACGCTTGAACCTAGAAGAGTGAAAATTGGGCAGCCAAGTGGGCTTAGTGAACTGATCATTACCACCAAGTATCATCAAGATTTGGTGAAAAAATGTTTGCTGAGATTTCAGCAAACTAATAGTTTTTTGGAAGCTTGGCAACCCCTTTCAAACGAAAGTGTTTTTCGCCAGTCTCTGCATGGGGTACTTCAAAAAAAAAGAAACCATAGAGATAGAACTTAGAACTACTTCATTTGGAAAACCAGTAGTTTTTTGGAAGCTTGGCACACCTTTCCAATGAAAGTGTCTTACGCAGTCTCTGCTTGTGGCTACTTCAAGACGAACAAACCGTAGAGACAGAACTTAGAACTATTTTATTTTGTGAAGTTTCAAAAAGCTAGCACAAACCGTGTATGATTTAGAGTTCCAAACACATCTATCTATATAGGAAAAAACAGAGTGAAACCTAAAAATTCAATGTGTCAATTGAAATGAACACTTCAAGCAAGAAGAATGAATATTGTGCAGCTAAGTGGACTTATTGAATTGATCATTACCACAGAGAATCATGAAGATTGGGTGAACAAATATTTGCCGAGATTTCAGAAATCCAGTAGTTTTTTGGAAGCTTGGCACACCTTTGAAATGAAAGTGTCTTTCGGCAGTCTCTGTTGGGGTACTTCAAGAGGAAACAAACCATAGAGATAGAACTTAGAACTACTTTATTTTTTCAAGTTTCAAGGAGCTAGCACAAACCGTGTTTGATTCAGAGTTCCAAACACATCTATCTATATGGGAGAAAACAGAGTGAAACGTAAAAACTCAAACTGTTACTGGTAACGAACGCTTCATCCTAGAAGAGTGAATATTGGGCAGCTAAGTGCACTTAGTGAACTGATTATTACCAAAAGAATCATCAGGATCGGATGAAAAAGTATTTGCCGACTATTCAGAAAACCAGTAGTTTTTTGGAAGGTTGGCACACCTTTCCAATGAAAGTGTCTTACGCAGTCTCTGCTTGTGGCTACTTCAAGACGAAACAAACCTTAGAGACAGAACTTAGAACTGTTTTATTTTGTGAAGTTTCAAAAAGCTAGCACAAACCGTATTTGATTTAGAGTTCCAAACACATCTATCTATATAGGAAAAAACAGAGTGAAACCTAAAAATTCAAAGTGTCACTGGAAACGAACGCTTCAAGCAAGGAGAATGAAAATTGGGCAGCTAAGTGGACTTATTGAATTGATCATTACCACAGAGAATCATGAAGATTGGGTGAACAAATATTTGCCGAGATTTCAGAAGACAAGTACTTTTTTGGAAGAATGTAAAGAATGTAAAGCAGCAATCGCTCCTTATAAAAACAAGGGCATAGAAGCTTGAATGAAAGTGTGTAGAGAGCTTGGAGGACCCTTAACTAATGCAGGTCTTGCAGCTGCAGTCCTTCGGATTGCAAAAGGGGGCGGTCCTGGTGCCGGAACATGCTTCCATTGTGGTCAATCCGGCCATTTCAAACGTGAATGTCCCAAAAAAGACAATTTTACTGGACCTCCTCGCGGTGGCCCTTCTAATGGCCCTCGTCAACCGGGGCTGTGTCCAAAATGCAAAAAGGGGAAACATTGGGCAAGAGAGTGTAGATCAGTGAGGGACATCCATGGGCAGCCTATTTCAGCTGAGCCAAAAAACGGCCGAAGTGGCCCCCGACCCCAGGGCCCACGAATATATGGGGCAATGGAGAATGTCACACCCGAACCCGAGACATGGCCTTCTCTACGCCATCCCACGAGATGCGGAGAGCCACTACAGGTGCCGTGGGATTGGACCTCTGTTCCAACTCCAGACTCGTATTAACACATAAGATGGGAGTCCAATTGGTGGAAACTGAGTTCAAAGGGCCTTTACCCCCTGGCACTGTAGGTTTGTTAATTGGACGTGCATCCTCTATCCTACAAGGTCTTCATGTTTTCCCCGGAGTTGTAAACCCTGATACTGTAGGGGCAGTAAAGGTTATGGTGGAAGCTCCAAGGGGCATTGTGTCTATCTCCCCAGGGGATCGGATTGCTCAATTGCTAATTTTGCCTAGTTTGCATAATCACTTCCCTGCTGACTCAAGGTCACGGACAGGAAATCAGATTGGTACCACCGGAGGAAATTGTGCCTATTTATCACTGGATATGAGCAATTGCCCCACTTTGGAATTAAGCATAGAAGGTAAATCTATTGTGGGATTGCTGGACACAGGAGCAGATCGTAGTATCATAGCCCTTAAGGACTGGTCTAGGGGATGGCCATTGCAGGCTTCTGATCAATCCTTAAGAGGACTTGGATATGCCCAGGCCCCTCAAATCAGCTCTAGACATCTATCTTGGAAGGACTCGGAAGGACATGATGGTACCTTTCAGCCTTATGTACTTGATTTACCTATTTCTTTATGGGGCCGTGATCTGATGAAAGACATGGGGTTCACTCTTAGTAATGACTATTCCCCAGTGTCTCAACATATCATGCAAAATATGGGGTATAGGCCAGGTCTAGGACTAGGAAGGCACATACAGGGACGTAAGCATCCTGTGCAAGGTCATCAAAAGCTTAACAGGTTTGGTCTGGGTTTTTCCTAGGGGCCACTGGGGCTCAAATGCCCATAACATGGCTCACCGAGGAGCCTGTTTGGGTGCCTCAGTGGCCTCTTCCCTCGGTTAAACTGGCAGCAGCCCATGATCTAGTCAAAGAACAACTTGATTTGGGTCACATCCAACCTTCTACTTCTCCATGGAATACTCCCATATTTGTCATTAAGAAAAAATCAGGGAAGTGGCGCCTACTGCATGATCTACGAGCAGTTAATGCTCAGATGCAGCTTATGGGGCCCATTCAAAGAGGGCTGCCTCTGCTCTCCTCTGTTCCTCAAGGCTGGCATATAATTGTTATTGACATTAAAGACTGTTTCTTTTCCATTCCTTTGCATCCTAGAGATTCACAACGTTTTGCTTTCACCCTTCCCTCGTGTAATCACGAAGAACCAGATCAAAGGTTTGAGTGGGTGGTGTTGCCACAGGGGATGGCTAACAGTCCCACAATGTGCCAGATGTATGTGGGGAAGGCACTCGCACCTCTCAGACATAAGTATTCCTCCACCAAGATCATTCACTATATGGATGATGTGTTATTGGCCGCAAAATCAGAACAGACAGTTTATGAGGCTTATAAAGAACTTGTGATGCTGTTGGCTCAACATGGACTGCACATCGCACCTGAAAAGGTTCAAACGGGGGATTCTATCAGGTTTTTGGGAGCAACAATTGGGTATGACAAATTAAAACCACAAAAAATTACCATCAGGACTCAAGATCTCCGAACTCTAAATGATTTTCAAAAATTGCTGGGAGATATTAATTGGATAAGAGGATATTTACATATTCCTAATATTGTGCTCCAGCCTTTGTATGCTACTCTTAAGGGTGATCCAGATCTTGCTTCCCCTCGTAGCCTCACTACTGAGGCTAGAGCGGCCCTTATAAAAGTAGAACAAGCTATACAGCATGCCACTCTATGCAGGCTCCAGAGTGATAAACCTTTCCAGTTATGTGTGCTTGCCACTATGCGGCAGCCTACTGGAGTACTGTGGCAAGATGGGCCTTTACTATGGATCCACCCACATGTATCCCCAGGAAAATCCTTAGAATATTATCCTGATGCTGTTGCAGCATTGGCACTTAAAGGGATTCAACAAAGCATTCAATTTTTCGGCCAATCACCTTCTTCTCTTATCATACCCTACACTAAAGCTCAACTTAATGTTTTATGTGCTACTCTAGACAACTGGGCTATTCTGTGTTGCTCGTTTCAAGGGAGTATTGATAATCACTACCCTTCTCATCCATTACTCCATTTTGTTAAAGAACATCCCATCATTTTCCCTAAGGTAACTTCATCCAGTCCAATTCCGGGGGCTGTTAACATTTTTACTGATGCTTCCAAGTCTGGAATGGGAGCCTACGTAATTAATGACTCTCCCCCTATCCAGCATCAATTTGCTCCTGGAAATCCACAATGGGTAGAACTACAAATTGTTATTGAAGTTTTTAAACAGTGTTCTTTTCCTTTTAATCTTATTTTGGACTCCAGCTATGTGGTACAAGTACTAAAAGTCCTGGAGGCCGTGGGAACTATTAGTGATGCCCATAATGTGTCTGTTTACTTTACTCAGCTTCAACAGCTTATCTCTAACCGCACTGCTTCTTTTTATCCAATGCACATCAGGGCTCACACCTCTCTTCCTGGTCCGTTATCCCAAGGTAATGCCTGTGCAGACTTAGCCACTAAAGGTCAATTGATATGCTTGGCTTCCTCCTTAGAGAGGGCTAAGTTGTTTCACCAAAACTTCCATGTTAATGCATTAACGCTGCGCAGGCGTTTTTCCATTTCAAGAGTGGATGCTCGGCAGATAGTATTGCAATGTCCCCATTGTGTCACATTTCTTCATCCCCCTAATTATGGAGTAAACCCACGGGGATTGAAGCCATTGATTGTTTGGCAAATGGATGTGACACATATACCTGACTTTGGTAACCTTAAGTATGTGCATGTTTCCGTTGATACGTGCTCTGGAATTATCCATGCTTCTGCTTTATTGGGAGAAAGGGCACGTAATGTCATTACTCACTGTTTAGAGGCATGGGCAGCATGGGGTGCACCTGCATCCCTTAAGACTGATAATGGACCTGCTTATACTGGCAGACAATTTACAGCTTTTTGTTCTACTATGGGAGTGCAACTTACTCATGGTTTGCCTTATAATCCTCAAGGACAAGGCATTGTTGAGCGTGCTCATCGCACCTTAAAGGAAACTTTACAAAAACAAAAAGGGGGAATAGGAGCTGAACACACTCCTACAGAACGCCTGTCCTTAGCTCTCTTTACCATTAATTTTTTGAATTTGGATATTCATGGTCGCTCTGCGGCCGATAGACATGTGTCCCCTCAGCCCTCTGTGATTGGTTATGTTAAGTGGAAGGATGTTCTTACGGGCCAATGGAACGGCCCTGACCCCGTGCTGACATGGGCACGAGGATCTGTATGTGTTTTTCCCCAGGATCGTACGGAACCATTGTGGGTCCCTGAACGTTTGACAAGAAGAGTCTCGACATCAGCTGACCAGCAACAAGAGATACCACAACAATCCTGTGATGAAGATCTTCATTCTGCTAAGTGCTCTGGCTCTGGTGCTGGTGCCGATGGCACAGGCGACACCAATGCGGTGGTGGGCAGTGGCACGGGCATGGCCAATGCCGATGCCGGTTCATGGTAATTCTAGTGTCCTCCCCACTCTTTTTTCAACCTCATGTGAGATGTCTGCTCCCTGTGCCTCTCAGAGAGGGGACATGGAGAGAATTTTTAATCAATCTCAAGTTAATCTCACAGGAGTTTTTTGTTTCAGCCTTAGAAACGCTAATTGCATTAGCCTTAAGACCAAAAATTTGACTAACTGGGAGGACCCATTGCGGTCCAATCAGGTCTCAGGAAGCATTATCAGTGATGTATTGAGCAAGGTAGCTTCGGGGAAGCAATCAGGCTCAGGGACCCCCGCAAACAGCAGCTCTGCTCTTAACATAACTACCTTGGCTATTATCTCCGAGGTACTAATCCCAGTGCCTCCTTCTTCTAGTAGTATTTATAATGCCACTCATTTCAAGGCCTCTCCTTACTGTTCCCCTAATCTTGGTTTCCCCCCAACATTTACGCCTTGTCAGGATCATTCTTGGGAGAAACATCAAGTTGCTAAAGGTTTCTCCCTTTCCCCCTCTCTTAATAGGTATGTTTATAACTTTAACAATAGTGCCAGCTCCTCTACAGGAGTAGGTTGGTCCTGGTTTCAATGGCTGATTTCCAATGAAAAGGGGGCTTCAGCCGATATTTCTGCACTGGCTCAGTTGCTAGGAGCCAAAAGTTGGCTGGCTAATATTTCTGGTACTGTTAGGGAAAGTGAACAAGGTAATAGACTTACATCTGTTTCATTCAACTCTCTGTTGTATAATGCCATATTGCCTCCTGCTATGGTCTGTGTCCAATCCCCCTTCTTATTCCTTTTGGCTGAGGCCACCTCGTCGGGGATGCTGGATTGTTCTCATACTACCTGTCTCTTATCTGAGTGTTGGAATGGTTCCTGGACTGTAGCAGTGATTATGAAAATTCCAACTTTCGTCCCAATCCCGGTCACTGTGGATCCTGATAAATTCCCTATTGTTGAGCTACTTAGAGTCCGCAGAGATTTTGGGATCACAGCGGCTATAGTGACAGCCGTGGCGATATCTGCTGCTGCAGCGGTTACGGCCGGAGTGGCTATGGCCAATCAAGTACAAACTGCTGCCACCATTAATCAAGTTGTCCAACAAACTTCCACTATACTTGAATCCCAAAATACAATTAATCAACATATTTTGTCAGGGATTTTAGCTGCCAACCAAAGAATAGATTTACTCCAAGCTCAGGTAGAAGAATTGGCTGACTTAGTGCTTTTGGGTTGTGTTGACCAACGTGCACATTTATGCATAACCTCTGTCAGATTTAATGATTCCAGGAATGCTTCCCGCATCATTGGCGAATATTTGGCTGGAAATTGGTCCATGGAAGCGGAAGACATGATCCAGTCTCAACTAACCCAGATAGCTGTCTTGAATAGCACCCGTGTTGATCCCGTGACTTTGGGTCAATTCACCGATTGGATATCTTCTGCCTTTTCCTTTTTTAAAGAGTGGGTGGGGGTAGGCATTTTTGGTGCAATGTGTTGCTTCGGTATGTTTCTCTGTTTGTGGTTTCTCTGTCGCCTCAAGGCCCACAATGCTCACGATAAGGCTCTGATCATCCAAGCTCTTGCAGCTTTAGAAAATGGCAATTCACCTCAAGTCTGGCTTGCGCAGCTTAAACAGTAAATCTTTGACATGGTCGTTGCACCCCAAGTTATTATAACATTGCACTGGGATTGGCATGTCTTTCCTCGTTATTCTCTTAGTGTTGGAAAGCCCTTGCACTCTGCCGGTCTTGCTGCCATTGCACGCAGGTGGGTTTCCACACTAATGCTTCTCTATCGCCTTAAGGTCCGTGCCTTTCTTTCAGGGTGCTGTCAACTCGTTTGTCATTGTGTACAGCCACAGTTCAGCCTCAGCTGTCCCCCTTCGTCCACCTTCATCACGATGCAGGATGCGAGGCAAAGCACTGCACTTGAGTGATCCCTCAACGGACCTCAAGGAAAGCATGTCCTATTGCATGCGGGTTTGACGTACACACCCCCGCCCTACGAAAAAAGGCGTCGGCTGATATGGGGTCAGGTCTGGGGAAGGTGCCTCCTTAGGACTGAACCATACATTGCAGCCACTTCTGCACAGTGGGATAGGACCTCTACTTTCGCCTGCATTGTTTTATAAAATAGAAGGGGGAACTGTAGTAAGCCATTGTTGTAGATTGTGGCCGCCATTAGAAGATGGCGCCGGCTTCCTCTGTGGCCTGTGATAAACAAATTCTTTTGTGGAGAGTTGGCACGCTATCACTTGCCACCCTATAAGAAAGATCCACGCGGCGGCTTAAGATTGGTACGTGGGGGGCTTTATTAGGCTGTGCTTGGGCTCTCGGGGAGGAAGAGAAAGGAAGGTCACTAAAAGATACTTTAATCAAGGCCTGAATAAACTGCTGAAAGAAGATTCCTGAGTTGCGTCTTCCTTGCGGGCAAGGGGTCGCGAAACTAGAAGAGTGAAAATTGGGCAGCCAAGTGGGCTTAGTGAACTGATCATTACCACCAAGTATCATCAAGATTTGGTGAAAAAATGTTTGCTGAGATTTCAGCAAACTAGTAGTTTTTTTGGAAGCTTGGCAACCCCTTTCAAACGAAAGTGTTTTTCGCCAGTCTCTGCATGGGGTACTTCAAGAGGAAACAAACCATAGAGATAGAACTTAGAACTACTTCATTTGGTCAAGTTTCAAGGAGCTAGCACAAACCGATTTGATTTAGAATTAAAAACACAGCTATCTATGTAGGAGAAAACAGAGTGAAACCTAAAAATTCAAACTGTAACTGGAAACGAATGCTTCAACCTAGAAGAATTAAAATTGGGCAGCCAAGTGGGATTAGGGAACTGATCATTACCACCAAGTATCATCAAGATTTGGTGAAAAAATGTTTGCTGAGATTTCAGCAAAGTAGTAGTTTTTTGGAAGCTTGGCAACCCCTTTCAAACGAAAGTGTTTTTTGCCAGTCTCTGCATGGGGTACTTCAAGAGGAAACAAACCATAGAGATAGAACTTAGAACTACTTCATTTGGTCAAGTTTCAAGGAGCTAGCATAAACCGTGTTTGATTTAGAGTTTCAAACACATCAATCTATATAGCAGAAAACAGAATGAAACCTAAAAATTCAAAGTGTTAAATGAACGCTTGAACCTAGAAGAGTGAAAATTGGGCAGCCAAGAGGGCTTAGTGAACTGATCATTACCACCAAGTAAAATCAAGATTTGATGAAAAAATGTTTGCTGAGATTTCAGCAAACTAGTAGTTTTTTGGAAGCTTGGAAACCCCTTTCAAACGAAAGTGTTTTTCGCCAGTCTCTGCATGGGGTACTTCAAGAGGAAACAAACCATAGAGATAGAACTTAGAACTACCTCATTTGGTCAAGTTTCAAGGAGCTAGCACAAACCGTGTTTGATTTAGAGTTTCAAACACATTTATGTATATAGCAGAAAAAAAATGAAACCTAAAAATTCAAAGTGTTACTGGAAACGAACGCTTGAACCTAGAAGAGTGAAAATTGGGCAGCCAAGAGGGCTTAGTGAACTGATCATTACCACCAAGTATCATCAAGATTTGGTGAAAAAATGTTTGCTGAGATTTCAGCAAACTAGTAGTTTTTTGGAAGCTTGGCAACCCCTTTCAAACGAAGGTGTTTTTCGCCAGTCTCTGCATGGGGTACTTCAAGAGGAAACAAACCATAGAGATAGAACTTGGAACTACTTCATTTGGTCAATTTTCAAGGAGCTAGCTCAAACCGTGTTTGATTTAGAGTTTCAAACACATCTATCTATATAGCAGAAAACAGAGTGAAACCTAAAAATTCAAAGTGTTACTGGAAACGAACGCTTGAACTTAGAAGAGTGAAAATTGGGCAGCCAAGTGGGCTTAGTGAACTTATCATAACCACCAAGTATCATCCAGATTAGGTGAAAAAATGTTTGCTGAGATTTCAGCAAACTAGTAGTTTTTTGGAAGCTTTGCAACCCCTTTCAAACGAAAGTCCTTTTTGCCAGTCTCTGAATGGGGTACTTCAAGAGGAAAAAAACCATAGAGATAGAACTTAGAACTACTTCATTTGGTCAAGTTTCAAGGAGCTAGCACAAACCGTGTTTGATTTAGAATTCCAAACACAGCTATCTATGTAGGAGAAAACAGAGTGAAACCTAAAAACTCAAACTGTTACTGGAAACGAACGCTTGAACCTAGGAGAATATAAATTGGGCAGCCAAGTGGGATTAGTGAACTGATCATTACCACCAAGTATCATCAAGATTTGGTAAAAAAATGTTTGCTGAGATTTCAGCAAACTAGTAGTTTTGGGAAGCTTGGCAACCCCTTTCAAACGAAAGTGTTTTTCGCCAGTCTCTGCATGGGGTACTTCAAAAGGAAAGAAACCATAGAGATAGAACTTAGAACTACTTCATTTGGTCAAGTCTCAAGGAGCTAGCACAAACCGTGTTTGATTTAGAATTCCAAACACAGCTATCTATGTAGGAGAAAACAGAGTGAAACCTAAAAATTCAAACTGTTACTGGAAACGAATGCTTCAACCTAGAAGTTTAAAAATTGGGCAGCCAAGTGGGATTAGTGATCTGATCATTACCACCAAGCATCATCAAGATTTGGTGAAAAAATATTTGCTCATATTTCAGCAAACTAGTAGTTTTTTGGAAGCTTGGCAACCCCTTTCAAAAGAAACTGTTTTTCGCCTGTCTCTGCATGAGGTACTTCAAGAGAAAACAAACCATAGAGATAGAACTTAGAACTACTTCATTTGGTCAAGTTTCAATTAGCTAGCACAAACCGTGTTTGATTTAGAATTCCAAACACAGCTATCTATGTAGGAGAAAACAGAGTGAAACCTAAAAATTCAAACTGTTACTGGAAACGAACGCTTGAACCTAGGAGAATAAAAATTGGGCAGACAAGTGGGATTAGTGAACTGATCATTACCACCAAGTATTATCAATATTTGGTGAAAAAAATGTTTGCTGAGATTTCAGCAAACTAGTAGTTTTTTGGAAGCTTGGCAACCCCTTTCAAACGAAAGTGCTTTTCGCCAGTGTCTGCATGGTGTATTTCAAGAGGAAACAAACCAGAGAGATAGAACTTAGAAGACTTCATTTGGTCAAGTTTCAAGGAGCTAGCACAAACCGTGTTTGATTTAGAATTCCAAACACAGCTATCTATGTAGGAGAAAACAGAGTGAAACCTAAAAATTCAAACTGTTACTGGAAACGAACGCTTGAATCTAGAAGAATAAAAATTGGGCAGCCAAGTGGGATTAGTGAACTGATCATTCCACCAAGTATCATCAAGATTTGGTGAAAAATTGTTTGCTGAGATTTCAGCAAACTAGTAGTTTTTTGGAAGCTTGGCAACCCCTTTCAAACGAAAGTGTTTTTCGCCAGTCTCTGCATGGGGTACTTCAAGAGGAAACAAACCATAGAGATAGAACTTAGAACTACTTCATTTGGTCAAGTTTCAAGGAGCTAGCACAAACGGTGTTTGATTTAGAATTCCAAACACAGCTATCTATGTAGGAGAAAACAGAGTGAAACCTAAAAATTCAAAGTGTTACTGGAAACGAACGCTTGAACCTAGAAGAGTGAAAATTGGGCAGCCAAGTGGGCTTAGTGAACTGATCATTACCACCAAGTATCATCAAATTTGGTGAAAAAATGTTTGCTGAGATTTCAGCAAACTAGTAGTTTTTTGGAAGCTTGGCAACCCCTTTCAAACGAAAGTGTTTTTCGCCAGTCTCTGCATGGGGTACTTCAAGAGGAAACAAACCATAGAGATAGAACTTAGAACTACTTCATTTGGTCAAGTTTCAAGGAGCTAGCACAAACCGTGTTTGATTTAGAATTCCAAACACAGCTATCTATGTAGGAGAAAACAGAGTGAAACCTAAAGATTCAAAGTGGTACTGGAAACGAACGCTTGAACCTAGAAGAGTGAAAATTGGGCAGCCAAGTGAGCTTAGTGAACTGATGATTACCACCAAGTACATCAAGATTTGGTGAAAAAATGTTTGCTGAGATTTCAGCAAACTAGTTGTTTTTTGGAAATTTGGCAACCCCTTTCAAACGAAAGTGATTTTCGCCAGTCTCTGCATGGGGTACTTCAAGAGGAAACAAACCATAGAGATAGAACTTAGAACTACTTCATTTGGTCAAGTTCCAAGGAGCTAGCACAAACCGTGTTTGATTTAGAATTCCAAACACAGCTATCTATGTAGGAGAAAACAGAGTGAAACCTAAAAATTAAAAGTGTTACTGGAAACGAACGCTTGAACCTAGAAGAGTGAAAATTGGGCAGCCAAGTGGGCTTAGTGTACTGATGATTACCAACAAGTATCATCAAGATTTGGTGAAAAAATGTTTGCTGAGATTTCAGCAAACTAGTAGTTTTTTGGAAGCTTGGCAACCCATTTCAAACGAAAGGGTTTTTCGCCAGTCTCTGCATGGGATACTTCAAGAGGAAACAAACCATAGCGATAGAACTTAGAACTACTTCATTTGGTCAAGTTTAAAGGAGCTAGAACAAACCGTGTTTGATTTAGAATTTCAAACACAGCTATCTATGTAGGAGAAAACAGAGTGAAACCTAAAAATTCAAAGTGTTACTGGAAACGAACGCTTGAACCTAGAAGAGTGAAAATTGGGAAGCCAAGTGGGCTTAGTGAACTGATCATTACCACCAAGTATCATCAAGATTTGGTGAAAAAATGTTTGCTGAGATTTCAGCAAACTAGTAGTTTTTTGGAAGCTTGGCAACCCCTTTCAAACGAAAGTGCTTTTCGCCAGTGTCTGCATGGTGTATTTCAAGAGGAAACAAACCAGAGTGATAGAACTTAGAGCTACTTCATTTGGTCAAGTTTCAAGGAGCTATCACAAACCGTGTTTGATTTAGAATTCCAAACACAGCTATCTAAGTAGGAGAAAACAGAGTGAAACCTAAAAATTCAAAGTGTTACTGGAAACGAACGCTTGAACCTAGAAAATAAAAATTGGGCAGACAAGTGGGATTAGTGAACTGATCATTACCACCAAGTATCATCAAGATTTGGTGAAAAAATGTTTGCTGAGATTTCAGCAAACTAGTAGTTTTCTGGAAGCTTGGCAACCCCCTTCAAACGAAAGTGCTTTTCGCCAGTGTCTGCATGGTGTATTTCAAGAAGAAACAAACCAGAGAGATAGAACTTAGAACTACTTCATTTGGTCAAGTTTCAAGGAGCTAGCACAAACCGTGTTTGATTTAGAATTCCAAACACAGCTATCTATGTAGGAGAAAACAGAGTGAAACCTAAAAATTCAAAGTGTAACAGGAAACCAACGCTTGAACCTAGAAGAGTGAAAATTTTGCAGCCAAGAGGGCTTAGTGAACTGATCATTACCACCAAGTATCATCAAGATTTGGTGAAAAAATGTTTGCTGAGATTTCAGCAAACTAGTAGGTTTTTGGAAGCTTGGCAACCCCATTCAAACGAAAGTGTTTTTCGTCAGTCTCTGCATGGGGTACTTTAAGAGGAAACAAACCATAGACATAGAAATTACAACTACTTCATTTGGTCAAGTTTCAAGGAGCTAGCACAAACCGTGTTTGATTTAGAATTCCTAACACAGGTATCTATGTAGGAGAAAATAGAGTGAAACCTAAATATTCAAAGTGTTACTGGAAACGAACGCTTGAACCTAGAAGAGTGAAAATTGGGCAGCCAAGTGGGCGTAGTGAACTGATCATTACCACCAAGTATCATCAAGATTTGGTGAAAAAATGTTTGCTGAGATTTCAGCAAACTAGTAGTATTTTGGAAGCTTGGCAACCCCTTTCAAACGAAAGTGTTTTTCGCCAGTCACTGCATGGGGTACTTCAAGAGAAAACAAACCATAGAGATAGAACTTAGAACTACTTCATTTGGTCAAGTTTCAAGGAGCTAGCACAAACCGTGTTTGATTTAGAGTTTCAAACACGTCTATCTATATAGCAGAAAACATAGTGAAACCTAAAAATTCAAAGTGTTACTGGAAACGAACGCTTGAACTTAGAAGAGTGAAAATTGGGCAGCCAAGTGGGCTTAGTGAACTGATCATAACCACCAAGTATCATCAAGATTTGGTGAAAAAATGTTTGCTGAGATTTCAGCAAACTAGTAGTTCTTTGGAAGCTTGGCAACCCCTTTCAAACGAAAGTGTTTTTCGCCAGGCTCTGCATGGGGTACTTCAAGAGGAAACAAACCATAGAGATAGAACTTAGAACTACTTCATTTGGTCAAGTTTCAAGGAGCTAGCACAAACCGTGTTTGATTTAGAATTCCATACACAGCTTTCTATGTAGGAGAAAACAGAGTGAAACCTAAAAATTCAAACTGTTTCTGGAAACGAATGCTTCAACCTAGAAGAATAAAAATTGGGCAGCCAAGAGGGATTAGTGAACTGATCATTACCACGAAGTATCATCAAGATTTGGTGAAAAAATGTTTGCTGAGATTTCAGCAAACTAGTAGTTTTTTGGAAGCTTGGCAACCCCTTTCAAACGAAAGTGTTTTTCGCCAGTCTCTGCATGGGGTACTTCAAGAGGAAACAAACCATAGAGATAGAACTTGGAACTACTTCATTTGGTCAAGTTTCAAGGAGCGAGCAGAAACCGTGTTTGATTTAGAGTTTCGAACACATCTATCTATATAGCAGAAAACAGAGTGAAACCTAAAAATTCAAAGTGTTACTGTAAACGAACGCTTGAACCTAGAAGAGTGAAAATCGGGCAACCAAGTTGGCTTATTGAACTGATCATTACCACCAAGTATCATCAAGATTTGGTGAAAAAATGTTTGCTGAGATTTCAGCAAACTAGTAGTTTTTTGGAAGCTTGGCAACCCCTTTCAAACGAAAGTGTTTTTCGCCAGTCTCTGCATGGGATACTTCAAGAGGAAACAAACCATAGAGATAGAACTTAGAACTACTTCATTTGGTCAAGTTTCAAGGAGCTAGCACAAACCGTGTTTGATTTAGAGTTTCAAACACATCTATCTATATAGCAGAAAACAGAGTGAAACCTAAAAATTCAAATTGTTACTGGAAACGAATGCTTGAACTTAGAAGAGTGAAAATTGGGCAGCCAAGTGGGCTTAGTGAACTGATCATAACCACCAAGTATCATCAAGATTTGGTGAAAAAATGTTTGCTGAGGTTTCAGCAAACTAGTAGTTTTTTGGAAGTTTGGCAACCCCTTTCAAACGAAAGTGTTTTTCGCCAGTCTCTGCATGGGGTACTTCAAGAGGAAAGAAACCATAGAGATAGAACGTAGAACTACTTCATTTGGTCAAGTTTCAAGGAGCTAGCACAAACCGTGTTTGATTTAGAATTCCAAACACAGCTATCTAGTTAGGAGAAAACAGAGTGAAACCTAAAAATTCAAAGTGTTACTGGAAACGAACGCTTGAACCAAGAAGAGTGAAAATTGGGCAGCCAAGAGTGCTTAGTGAACTGATCATTACCACCAAGTATCATCAAGATTTGGTGAAAAAATGTTTGCTGAGATTACAGCAAACTAGTGGTTTTTTGGAAGCTTGGCAACCCCTTTCAAACGAAAGTGCTTTTCTCCAGTCTCTGCATGGGGTACTTCAAGAGGAAACAAACCATAGAGATAGAACTTAGAACTACTTCATTTTGTCAAGTTTCAAGGAGCTAGCACAAACCGTGTTTGATTTAGAATTCCAAACACAGCTATCTATGTAGGAGAAAAGAGAGTGAAACCTAAAAATTCAAACTGTTACTTGAAACGAACGCTTCAACCTAGAAGAATAAAAATTGGGGAGCCAAGTGGGATTAGGGAACTGATCATTACCACCAAGTATCATCAAGATTTGGTGAAAAAATGTTTGCTGAGATTTCAGCAAACTAGTAGTTTTTTGGAAGCTTGGCAACCCCTTTCAAACGAAAGTGTTTTTCGCCAGGCTCTGCATGGGGTACTTCAAGAGGAAACAAACCATAGAGATAGAACTTAGAACTACTTCATTTGGTCAAGTTTCAAGGAGCTATCACAAACCGTGTTTGATTTAGAATTCCAAACACAGCTATCTATGTAGGAGAAAACAGAGTGAAACCTAAAAATTCAAACTGTTACTGGAAACGAATGCTTCAACCTAGAAGAATAAAAATTGGGCAGCCAAGTGGGATTATGGAACTGATCATTACCACCAAGTATCATCAAGATTTGGTGAAAAAATGTTTGCTGAGATTTCAGCAAACTAGTAGTTTTTGGAAGCTTGGCAACCCCTTTCAAACAAAAGTGTTTTTCGCCAGTCTCTGCATGGGGTACTTCAAGAGGAAACAAACCATAGAGATAGAACTTGGAACTACTTCATTTGGTCAAGTTTCAAGGAGCTAGCACAAACCGTGTTTGATTTAGAGTTTCAAACACATCTATCTATATAGCAGAAAACAGAGTGAAACCTAAAAACTCA
>NW_027516488.1:0-58243 GCF_048772815.1 Callospermophilus lateralis
CCCACTTGGCTGCCCAATTTTCACTCTTCTAGGTTGAAGCGTTCGTTTCCAGTAAAAGTTTGAATTTTAAGTTTCACTCTGTTTTCTCCTATATAGATAGATGTGTTTGGAACTCTAAATGAAACACGGTTTGTGCTAGCTCTTTGAAAATTGACAAAATAAAGTAGTTTTAGGTTCTGTCTCTATGGTTTGTTTCCTCTTGAAGCAGCCCTAACTAGAGACTGCCTAAATACACTTTCATTGGAAAGGTGTGCAAAGCGTCCAAATGTACTACATTTCTGAAATCTTGGGAATCCTTTTTTCACCCAATCTTGATGATTCTCTGTGGCAGTGATCAGTTCACTAAGTCCACTTGGCTGCCAAATTTTCACTCTTCTAGGTTGAAGCGTTCGTTTCCAGTAAGAGTTTGAATTTTTAGGTTTCACTCTGTTTTCTCCTATATAGATAGATGTGTTGGGAACTCTAAATGAAACACGGTTTGTGCAAGCTCTTTGAAAATTTAAAAAATAAAGTAGTTCTAAGTTCTGTATCTATGGTTTGTTTTCTATTGAAGCAGCCCTAAGCAGAGACTGCCTAAAGACACTTTCTTTGGAAAGGTGTGCCAAGCGTCCAAAAGTACTGGTTTTCTGAAATCTCGGCAAACATATTTTCACCCAAACTTGATGAGACATTGTGTTAATGATAAGTTCCCTAAGCCCACTTGGCTTCCCAATTTTCACTCTTCTAGGTTGAAGGGTTCCTTTCCAGTAAGAGTTTGAATTTTTAGGTTTCACTCTGTGTTCTCCTATATAGATAGATGTGTTTGGAACTCTAAATGAAACACGGTTTGTGCTAGCTCTGAAAATTGACAAAATAAAGTAGTTTTAGGTTCTGTCTCTATGGTTTGTTTCCTCTTGAAGCAGCCCTAACTAGAGACTGCCTAAACACGCTTTCATTCAAAGGTGTGCCATGCGTGCAAAAGTACTTGTTTTCTGAAATCTCGGCAAACATTTTTTCACCCAATCTTGATGATTCTCTGTGGTAATGATCAGTTCACTAAGTCCCCTTGGCTGCCCAATTTTCACTCTTCTAGGTTGAAGCGTTCGTTTCCAGTAAGAGTTTGAATTTTTAGGTTTCACTCTGTTTTCTCCTATATAGATAGATGTGTTGGGAACTCTAAATGAAACACGGTTTGTGCTAGCTCTTTGAAAATTGACAAAATAAAGTAGTTTTAGGTTCTGTCTCTATGGTTTGTTTCCTCTTGAAGCAGCCCTAAGCAGAGACTGCCTAAAGACATTTTCATTGGAAAGGTGTGCCAAGCGTCCAAAAGTACTGGTTTTCTGAAATCTCGGCAAACCTTTTTTCACCCAATCTTGATGATACATTGTGGTAATGATCAGTTCACTAAGCCCACTTGGCTGCCCAATTTTCACTCTTCTAGGTTGAAGCGTTCGTTTCCAGTAAGAGTTTGAATTTTTAGGTTGCACTCTGTTTTCTTTTATATAGATAGATGTGTTGGGAACTCTAAATGATACACGGTTTGTGCTAGCTCTTTCAAAATTGACAAAATAAAGTAGTTTTAGGTTCTGTCTCTATGGTTTGTTTTCCTCTTGAAGCAGCCCTAAAGAGAGACTGCCTAAAGACATTTTCATTTGAAAGGTGTGCCAAGCGTCAAAAGTACTGGTTTTCTGAATTTTCGGCAAACGTTTTTTCACCCAATCTTGATGATTCTCTGTGGTAATGATCATTTTACTAAGCCCACATGGCTGCCCAATTTTCACTCTTCTAGGTTGAAGCGTTCGTTTCCAGGAAGAATTTGAATTTTTAGGTTTCACTCTGTTTTTTCCTATATAGATAGATGTGTTGGGAACTCTAAATGAAAGACGGTTTGTGCTAGCTCTTTGAAAATTGACAAAATAAAGTAGTTTTAGGTTCTGTCTCTATGGTTTGTTTCCTCTTGAAGGAGCCCTAAGCAGAGACTTCCTAAAGACATTTTCATTGGAAAGGTGTGCCAAGCGTCCAAAAGTACTGGTTTTCTGAAATCTAGGCAAACATTTTTTCACCCAATCTTGATGAGACATTGTGGTAATGATCAGTTCACTAAGCCCACTTGGCTGCCCAATTTTCACTCTTCTAGGTTGAAGCGTTCGTTTCCAGTAAGAGTTTGAATTTTTAGGTTTCACTCTGTTTTCTCCTATATAAATAGATGTGTTGGGAACTCTAAATGAAACATGGTAGGTGCAGGCTCTTTGAAAATTGAAAAAAACAGTAGTTCTAAGTTCTGTCTCTATGGTTTGTTTTCTCTTGAAGCAGCCCTAAGCAGAGACTGCCTAAAGACACTTTCTTTGGAAAGGTGTGCCAAGCGTCCAAAAGTACTGGTTTTCTGAAATCTGGGCAAACATATTTTCACCCAAACTTGATGAGACATTGTGTTAATGATAAGTTCCCTAAGCCCACTTGGCTTCCCAATTTTCACTCTTCTAGGTTGAAGGGTTCGTTTCCAGTAAGAGTTTGAATTTTTAGGTTTCACTCTGTTTTCTCCTATATAGATAGATGTGTTTGGAACTCTAAATGAAACACGGTTTGTGCTAGCTCTGAAAATTGACAAAATAAAGTAGTTTTAGGTTCTGTCTCTATGGTTTGTTTCCTCTTGAAGCAGCCCTAACTAGAGACTGCCTAAACACACTTTCAATCAAAGGTGTGCCAAGCGTGCAAAAGTACTTGTTTTCTGAAATCTCGGCAAACATTTTTTCACCCAATCTTGATGATTCTCTGTGGTTATGATCAGTTCACTAAGTCCCCTTGGCTGCCCAATTTTCACTCTTCTAGGTTGAAGCGTACGTTTCCACTAAGAGTTTGAATTTTTAGGTTTCACTCTGTTTTCTCCTATATAGATAGATGTGTTTGGAAGTCTAAATGAAACACGGTTTGTGCTAGCTCTTTCAAAATTGACAAAATAAAGTAGTTTTAGGTTCTGTCTCTATGGTTTGTTTCCTCTTGAAGCAGCCCTAAGCAGAGACTGCCTAAAAACATTTTCATTGGGAAGGTGTCCCAAGCGTCCAAAAATACTAGTTTTCTGAAATCTCGGCAAACATTTTTTAACCCAATGTTAATGATTCTCTGTGGTAGTGATCAGTTCACTAAGTGCACTTGGCTGCCCAATTTTCACTCTTCTAGGTTGAAGCGTTCGTTTCCAGTAAGAGTTTGAATTTTTAGGTTGCACTCTGTTTTCTTTTATATAGATAGATGTGTTGGGAACTCTAAATGAAACACGGTTTGTGCTAGCTCTTTCAAAATTGACAAAATAAAGTAGTTTTAGGTTCTGTCTCTATGGTTTGTTTCCTCTTGAAGCAGCCCTAAACAGAGACTGCCTAAAGACATTTTCATTTGAAAGGTGTGCCAAGCGTCCAAAAGTACTGGTTTTCTGAATTTTCGGCAAACGTTTTTTCACCCAATCTTGATGATTCTCTGTGGTAATGATCAGTTTATTAAGCCCACTTGGCTGCCCAATTTTCACTCTTCTAGTTGAAGCGTTCGTTTCCAGGAAGAATTTGAATTTTTAGGTTTCACTCTGTTTTTTCCTATATAGATAGATGTGTTGGGAACTCTAAATGAAAGACAGTTTGTGCTAGCTCTTTGAAAATTGACAAAATAAAGTAGTTTTAGGTTCTGTCTCTATGGTTTGTTTCCTCTTGAAGGAGCCCTAAGCAGAGACTGCCTAAAGACATTTTCATTGGAAAGGTGTGCCAAGCTTCCAAAAGTACTGGTTTTCTGAAATCTCGGCAAACATTTTTTCACCCAATCTTGATGAGACATTGTGGTAATGATCAGTTCTCTAAGCCCACTTGGCTGCCCAATTTTCACTCTTCTAGGTTGAAGCGTTCGTTTCCAGTAAGAGTTTGAATTTTTAGGTTTCACTCTGTTTTCTCCTATATAGATAGATGTGTTTGGAACACTAAATGAAACACGGTTTGTGCTAGCTCTTTGAAAATTCACAAAATAAAGTAGTTTTAGGATCTGTCTCTATGGTTTGTTTCCTCTTGAAGCAGCCCTAACTAGAGACTGCCTAAATACACTTTCATTGGAAAGGTGTGCCAAGCGTCCAAAAGTACTGGTTTTCTGAAATCTCGGCAAACATTTTTTCACCCAATCTTGATGATTCTCTCTGGTAATGATCAGTTCACTAAGCCCACTTGGCTGCCCAATTTTCACTCTTCTAGGTTGAAGCGTTCGTTTCCAGTAAGAGTTTGAATTTTTAGGTTTCACTCTGTTTTCTCCTATATAGATAGATGTGTTGGAAACTCTAAATGAAACACGGTTTGTGCTAGCTCTTTGAAAATTGACAAAATGAAGTAGTTTTAGGATCTGTCTCTATGGTTTGTTTCCTCTTGAAGCAGCCCTAACTAGAGACTGCCTAAATACACTTTCATTGGAAAGGTGTGCAAAGCGTCCAAAAGTACTAGTTTCTGAAATCTCGGCAAACATTTTTTAACCCAATGTTGATGATTCTCTGTGGTAGTGATCAGTTCACTAAGTCCACTTGGCTGCCCAATTTTCACTCTTCTAGGTTGAAGCGTTCGTTTCCAGTAAGAGTTTGAATTTTTAGGTTGCACTCTGTTTTCTCCTATATAGATAGATGTATTGGGAACTCTAAATGAAACACGGTTTGTGCTAGCTCTTTGAAAATTGACAAAATAAAGTAGTTTTAGGTTCTGTCTATATGGATTGTTTCCTCTTGAAGCAGCCCTAAGCAGAGACTGCCTAAAGACATTTTCATTAAAAAGGTGTGCCAAGCGTCCAAAAGTACTGGTTTTCTGAAATTTCGGCAAACGTTTTTTCACCCAATCTTGATGAGACATTGTGGTAATGATCAGTTCACTAAGCCCACTTGGCTGCCCAATTTTCACTCTTCTAGGTTGAAGGGGTGGTTTCCAGTAAGAGTTTGAATTTTTAGGTTTCACTCTGTTTTCTCCTATATAGATAGATGTGTTTGGAACTCTAAATGAAACATGGTTTGTGCTAGCTCTGAAAATTGACAAAATAAAGTAGTTTTAGGTTCTGTCTCTATGGTTTGTTTCCTCTTGAAGCAGCCCTAACTAGAGACTGCCTAAATACACTTTCATTCAAAGGTGTGCCAAGCGTCCAAAAGTACTTGTTTTCTGAAATCTCGGCAAATATTTTTTCTCCCAAACTTAATGAGACATTGTGTTAATGATCAGTTCCCTAAAACCACTTGTCTGCCCAATTTTTACTCTTCTAGGTTGAAGGGTTCGTTTCCAGTAAGAGTTTTAATTTTTAGGTTTCACTCTGTTTTCTCCTATATAGATAGATGTGTTTGGAACTCTAAATGAAACACGGTTTGTGCTAGCTCTGAAAATTGACAAAATAAAGTAGTTTTAGGTTCTGTGTCTATGGTTTGTTTCCTCTTGAAGCAGCCCTAACTAGAGACTGCCTTAATATGCTTTCATTCAAAGGTGTGCCAAGCGTTCAAAAGTACTTGTTTTCTGAAATCTCGGGAAACATTTTTTAACCCAATGTTGATGATTCTCTGTGGTAGTGATCAGTTCACTAAGTCCACTTGGCTGCCCAATTTTCACTCTTCTAGGTTGAAGCGTTCGTTTCCAGTAAGAGTTTGAATTTTTAGGTTGCACTCTGTTTTCTCCTATATAGATAGATGTGTTGGGAACTCTAAATGAAACACGGTTTGTGCTAGCTCTTTCAAAATTGACAAAATAAAGTAGTTTTAGATTCTGTCTCTATGGTTTGTTTCCTCTTGAAGGAGCCCTAAGCAGAGACTGCCTAAAGACATTTTCATTGGAAAGGTGTTCCAAGCGTCCAAAAGTACTGGTTTTCTGAAATTTCGGCAAACGTTTTTTCACCCAATCTTGATGAGACATTGTGGTAATGATCAGTTCACTAAGCCCACTTGGCTGTCCAATTTTCACTCTTCTAGGTTGAAGCGTTCCTTTCCAGTAAAAGTATGATTTTTTAGGTTTCATTCTGTTTTCTCCTATATAGATAGATGTGTTTGGAACTCTAAATGAAACACGGTTTGTGCTAGCTCTTTGATAATTGACAAAATAAAGTAGTTTTAGGTTCTGTCTCTATGGTTTGTTTCCTCTTGAAGCAGCCCTAACTAGAGACTGCCTAAATACACTTTCATTGGAAAGGTGTGCCAAGCGTCGAAAAGTACTAGTTTTCTGAAATCTCGTCAAACATTTTTTCACCCAATCTTGATGATTCTCTGTGGTAGTTATCAGTTCACTATGTCCACTTGGCTGCCCAATTTTCACTCTTCTAGGTTGAAGAGTTCATTTCCAGTAAGAGTATGAATTTTAGGTTTCACTCTGTTTTCTCCTATATAGATAGATGTGTTTGGAAATCTAAATGAAACACGGTTTGTGCTAGCTCTTTGAAAATTGACAAAATAAAGTAGTTTTAGGTTCTGTCTCTATGGTTTGTTTCCTCTTGAAGCAGCCCAAACTAGAGACTGCCTAAATACACTTTCATTGGAAAGGTGTGCCAAGCGTCCAAAAGTATTGGTTTTCTGAAATCTCGGCAGACATTTTTTCACCCAATCTTGATGACTCTCTGTGGTAATGATCAGTTCACTAAGCCCACTTGGCTGCCCAATTTTCACTCTTCTAGGTTGAAGCGTTCGTTTCCAGTAAAAGTTTGAATTTTTAGGTTTCACTATGTTTTCTCCTATATAGATAGATGTGTTTGGAACTCTAAATGAAACACGGTTTGTGCTAGCTCTTTGAAAATTGACAAAATAAAGTAGTTTTAGGTTCTGTCTCTATGGTTTGTTTCCTCTTGAGCAGCCCTAACTAGAGACTGCCTAAATACACTTTCATTGGAAAGGTGTGCAAAGCGTCCAAAAGTACTGCTTTTCTGAAATCTTGGGAAACCTTTTTTCACCCAATCTTGATGATTCTCTGTGGCAGTGATCAGTTCACTAAGTCCACTTGGCTGCCAAATTTTCACTCTTCTAGGTTGAAGCGTTCGTTTCCAGTAAGAGTTTGAATTTTTAGGTTTCACTCTGTTTTCTCCTATATAGATAGATGTGTTGGGAACTCTAAATGAAACACGGTTTGTGCTAGCTCTTTGAAAATTGACAAAATAAAGTAGTTCTAAGTTCTGTCTCTATGGTTTGTTTTCTCTTGAAGCAGCCCTAAGCAGAGACTGCCTAAAGACACTTTCTTTGGAAAGGTGTGCCAAGCGTCCAAAATACTGGATTTCTGAAATCTCGGCAAACATTTTTTCACACAAACTTGATGAGACATTGTGTTAATGATAAGTTCCCTAAGCCCACTTGGCTGCCCAATTTTCACTCTTCTTTTTTGAAGGGTTCGTTTCCAGTAAGAGTTTGAATTTTTAGGTTTCACTCTGTTTTCTCCTATATAGATAGATGTGTTTGGAACTCTAAATGAAACACGGTTTGTGCTAGCTCTGAAAATTGACAAAATAAAGTAGTTTTAGGTTCTGTCTCTATGGTTTGTTTCCTCTTGAAGCAGCCCTAAGCAGAGACTGCCTAAAGACATTTTCATTGGAAAGTGTGCCAAGCGTCCAAAAGTACGAGTTTTCTGAAATCTCGGCAAACATTTTTTAACCCAATGTTGATGATTCTCTGTCGTAGTGATCAGTTCACTAAGTGCACTTGGCTGCCCAATATTCACTCTTCTAGGTTGAAGCATTCGTTTCCAGTAAGAGTTTGAATTTTTAGGTTGCACTCTGTTTTCTTTTATATAGATAGATGTGTTGGGAACTCTAAATGAAACACGGTTTGTGCTAGCTCTTTCAAAATTGACAAAATAAAGTAGTTTTAGGTTTTGTCTCTATGGTTTGTTTCCTCTTGAAGCAGCCCTAAACAGAGACTGCCTAAAGACATTTTCATTTGAAAGGTGTGCCAAGCGTCCAAAAGTACTGATTTTCTGAATTTTTGGCAAACGTTTTTTCACCGAATCTTGATGATTCTCTGTGGTAATGATCAGTTTATTCAGCCCACTTGGCTGCCCAATTTTCACTCTTCTAGGTTGAAGCGTTGGTTTCCAGGAAGAATTTGAATTTTTAGGTTTCACTCTGTTTTTTCATATATAGATAGATGTGTTGGGAACTCTAAATGAAAGACGGTTTGTGCTAGCTCTTTGAAAATTGACAAAATAAAGTAGTTTTAGATTCTGTCTCTATGGTTTGTTTCCTCTTGAAGGAGCCCTAAGCAGAGACTGCCTAAAGACATTTTCATTGGAAAGGTGTGCCAAGCGTCCAAAAGTACTGGTTTTCTGAAATCTCGGCAAACATTTTTTCACCCAATCTTGATGAGACATTGTGGTAATGATCAGTTCACTAAGCCCACTTGGCTGCCCAATTTTCACTCTTCTAGGTTGAAACGTTCGTTTCCAGTAAGAGTTTGAATTTTTAGGTTTCACTCTGTTTTCTCCTATATAGATAGATGTGTTTGGAACTCTAAATGAAACACGGTTTGTGCTAGCTCTTTGAAAATTGACAAAATAAAGTAGTTTTAGGATCTGTCTCTATGGTTTGTTTCCTCTTGAAGCAGCCCTAACTAGAGACTGCCTAAATACACTTTCATTGGAAAGGTGTGCAAAGCGTCCAAAAGTACTAGTTTTCTGAAATCTCGGCAAACATTTTTTAACCCAATGTTGATGATTCTCTGTGGTAGTGATCAGTTCACTAAGTCCACTTGGCTGCCCAATTTTCACTCTTCTAGGTTGAAGCGTTCGTTTCCAGTAAGAGTTTGAATTTTTAGGTTGCACTCTGTTTTCTCCTATATAGATAGATGTATTGGGAACTCTAAATGAAACACGGTTTGTACTAGCTCTTTCAAAATTGACAAAATAAAGTAGTTTTAGGTTCTGTCTCTATGGTTTGTTTCCTCTTGAAGCAGCCCTAAGCAGAGACTGCCTAAAGACATTTTCATTGGAAAGGTGTGCCAAGCGTCCAAAAGTACTGGTTTTCTGAATTTTCGGCAAACGTTTTTTCACCCAATCTTGATGATTCTCTGTGGTAATGATCATTTTACTAAGCCCACATGGCTGCCCAATTTTCACTCTTCTAGGTTGAAGCGTTGGTTTCCAGGAAGAATTTGAATTTTTAGGTTTCACTCTGTTTTTTCATATATAGATAGATGTGTTGGGAACTCTAAATGAAAGACGGTTTGTGCTAGCTCTTTGAAAATTGACAAAATAAAGTAGTTTTAGATTCTGTCTCTATGGTTTGTTTCCTCTTGAAGGAGCCCTAAGCAGAGACTGCCTAAAGACATTTTCATTGGAAACGTGTGCCAAGCGTCCAAAAGTACTGGTTTTCTGAAATCTCGGCAAACATTTTTTCACCCAATCTTGATGAGACATTGTGGTAATGATCAGTTCACTAAGCCCACTTGGCTGCCCAATTTTCACTCTTCTAGGTTGAAACGTTCGTTTCCAGTAAGAGTTTGAATTTTTAGGTTTCACTCTGTTTTCTCCTATATAGATAGATGTGTTTGGAACACTAAATGAAACACGGTTTGTGCTAGCTCTTTGAAAATTCACAAAATAAAGTAGATTAAGGATCTGTCTCTATGGTTTGTTTCCTCTTGAAGCAGCCCTAACTAGAGACTTCCTAAATACACTTTCATTGGAAAGGTGTGCCAAGCGTCCAAAAGTACTGGTTTTCTGAAATCTCAGCAAACATTTTTTCACCCAATCTTGATGATTCTCTGTGGTAATGATCAGTTCACTAAGCCTACTTGGCTGCCCAATTTTCACTCTTCTAGGTTGACGCGTTCGTTTCCAGTAAGAGTTTGAATTTTTAGGTTTCACTCTGTTTTCTCCTATATAGATAGATGTGTTGGGAACTCTAAATGAAACACGGATTGTGCTAGCTCTTTGAAAATTGACAAAATAAAGTAGTTTTAGGTTCTGTCTCTATGGTTTGTTTCCTCTTGAAGCAGCCCTAACTAGAGACTGCCTAAATACACTTTCATTGGAAAGGTGTGCAAAGCGTCCAAAAGTACTGCTTTTCTGAAATCTCGGCAAAGCTTTTTTTCACCCAATCTTGGTGATTCTCTGTGGTAGTGATCAGTTCACTAAGTCAACTTGGCTGACCAATTTTCACTCTTCTAGGTTGAAGCGTTCGTTTCCAGTAAGAGTTTGAATTTTTAGGTTTCACTCTGTTTTCTCCTATATAGATAGATGTGTTTGGAACTCTAAATGAAACACGGTTTGTGCTAGCTCTTTGAAAATTGACAAAATAAAGTAGTTTTAGGATCTGTCTCTATGGTTTGTTTCCTCTTGAAGCAGCCCTAACTAGAGACTGCCTAAATACACTTTCATTGGAAAGGTGTGCAAAGCGTCCAAAAGTACTAGTTTTCTGAAATCTCGGCAAACATTTTTTAACCCAATGTTGATGATTCTCTGTGGTAGTGATCAGTTCACTAAGTCCACTTGGCTGCTCAATTTTCACTCTTCTAGGTTGAAGCGTTCGTTTCCAGTAAGAGTTTGAATTTTTAGGTTGCACTCTGTTTTCTCCTATATAGATAGATGTATTGGGAACTCTAAATGAAACACGGTTTGTGCTAGCTCTTTCAAAATTGACAAAATAAAGTAGTTTTAGGTTCTGTCTCTATGGTTTGTTTCCTTTTCAAGCAGCCCTAAGCAGAGACTGCCTAAAGACATTTTCATTAAAAAGGTGTGCCAAGCGTCCAAAAGTACTGGTTTTCTGAAATTTCGGCAAACGTTTTTTCACCCAATCTTGATGAGACATTGTGGTAATGATCAGTTCACTAAGCCCACTTGGCTGCCCAATTTTCACTCTTCTAGGTTGAAGGGTTCGTTTCCAGTAAGAGTTTGAATTTTTAGGTTTCACTCTGTTTTCTCCTATATAGATAGATGTGTTTGGAACTCTAAATGAAACATGGTTTGTGCTATCTCTGAAAATTGACAAAATAAAGTAGTTTTAGGTTCTGTCTCTATGGTTTGTTTCCTCTTGAAGCAGCCCTAACTAGGGACTGCCTAAATACACTTTCATTCAAAGGTGTGCCAAGCGTCCAAAAGTACTTGTTTTCTGAAATCTCGGCAAACATTTTTTCTCCCAAACTTGATGAGACATTGTGTTAATGATCAGTTCCCTAAAACCACTTGTCTGCCCAATTTTCACTCTTCTAGGTTGAAGGGTTCGTTTCCAGTAAGAGTTTTAATTTTTAGGTTTCACTCTGTTTTCTCCTATATAGATAGATGTGTTTGGAACTCTAAATGAAACACGGTTTGTGCTAGCTCTGAAAATTGACAAAATAAAGTAGTTTTAGGTTCTGTGTCTATGGTTTGTTTCCTCTTGAAGCAGCCCTAACTAGAGACTGCCTAAATACGCTTTCATTCAAAGGTGTGCCAAGCGTCCAAAAGTACTTGTTTTCTGAAATCTCGGCAAACATTTTTTAACCCAATGTTGATGATTCTCTGTGGTAGTGATCAGTTCACTAAGTCCACTTGGCTGCCCAATTTTCACTCTTCTAGGTTGAAGCTTTCGTTTCCAGTAAGAGTTTGAATTTTTAGGTTGCACTCTGTTTTCTCCTATATAGCTAGATGTGTTGGGAACTCTAAATGAAACACGGTTTGTGCTAGCTCTTTCAAAATTGACAAAATAAAGTAGTTTTAGGTTCTGTCTCTATGGTTTGTTTCCTCTTGAAGGAGCCCTAAGCAGAGACTGCCTAAAGACTTTTTCATTGGAAAGGTGTGCCAAGCGTCCAAAAGTACTGGTTTTCTGAAATTTCGGCAAACCTTTTTTAACCCAATCTTGATGAGACATTGTGGTAATGATCAGTTCACTAAGCCCACTTGACTGCCCAATTTTCACTCTTCTAGGTTGAAGCGTTCCTTTCCAGTAAAAGTTTGATTTTTTAGGTTTCACTCTGTTTTCTCCTATATAGATAGATGTGTTTGGAACTCTAAATGAAACACGGTTTGTGCTAGCTCTTTGATAATTGACAAAATAAGGTAGTTTTAGGTTCTGTCTCTATGGTTTGTTTCCTCTTGAAGCAGCCCTAACTAGAGACTGCCTAAATACACTTTCATTGGAAAGGTGTGCCAAGCGTCCAAAAGTACTAGTTTTCTGAAATCTCGTCAAACATTTTTTCACCCAATCTTGATGATTCTCTGTGGTAGTTATCAGTTCACTATGTCCACTTGGCTGCCCAATTTTCACTCTTCTAGGTTGAAGAGTTCATTTCCAGTAAGAGTATGAATTTTTAGGTTTCACTCTGTTTTCTCCTATATAGATAGATGTGTTTGGAAATCTAAATGAAACACGGTTTGTGCTAGCTCTTTGAAAATTGACAAAATAAAGTAGTTTTAGGTTCTGTCTCTATGGTTTGTTTCCTCTTGAAGCAGCCCAAACTAGAGACTGCCTAAATACACTTTCATTGGAAAGGTGTGCCAAGCGTCCAAAAGTATTGGTTTTCTGAAATCTCGGCAGACATTTTTTCACCCAATCTTGATGACTCTCTGTGGTAATGATCAGTTCACTAAGCCCACTTGGCTGCCCAATTTTCACTCTTCTAGGTTGAAGCGTTCGTTTCCAGTAAAAGTTTGAATTTTTAGGTTTCACTCTGTTTTCTCCTATATAGATAGATGTGTTTGGAACTCTAAATGAAACACGGTTTGTGCTAGCTCTTTGAAAATTGACAAAATAAAGTAGTTTTAGGTTCTGTCTCTATGGTTTGTTTCCTATTGAAGCAGCCCTAACTAGAGACTGCCTAAATACACTTTCATTGGAAAGGTGTGCAAAGCGTCCAAAAGTACTGCTTTTCTGAAATCTTGGGAAACCTTTTTTCACCCAATCTTGATGATTCTCTGTGGCAGTGATCAGTTCACTAAGTCCACTTGGCTGCCAAATTTTCACTCTTCTAGGTTGAAGCGTTCGTTTCCAGTAAGAGTTTGAATTTTTAGGTTTCACTCTGTTTTCTCCTATATAGATAGATGTGTTGGGAACTCTAAATGAAACACGGTTTGTGCAAGCTCTTTGAAAATTTAAAAAATAAAGTAGTTCTAAGTTCTGTCTCTATGGTTTGTTTTCTCTTGAAGCAGCACTAAGCAGAGACTGCCTAAAGACACTTTCTTTGGAAAGGTGTGCCAAGCGTCCAAAAGTACTGGTTTTCTGAAATCTCGGCAAACATTTTTTCACCCAAACTTGATGAGACATTGTGTTAATGATAAGTTCCCTAAGCCCACTTGGCTGCCCAATTTTCACTCTTCTTTGTTGAAGGGTTCGTTTCCAGTAAGAGTTTGAAATTTTAGGTTTCACTCTGTTTTCTCCTATATAGATAGATGTGTTTGGAACTCTAAATGAAACACGGTTTGTGCTAGCTCTGAAAATTGACAAAATAAAGTAGTTTTAGGTTCTGTGTCTATGGTTTGTTTCCTCTTGAAGCAGCCCTAACTAGAGACTGCCTAAACAAACTTTCATTCAAAGGTGTGCCAAGCGTGCAAAAGTACTTGTTTTCTGAAATCTCGGCAAACATTTTTTCACCCAATCTTGATGATTCTCTGTGGTAATGATCAGTTCATTAAGTCAACTTGGCTGCCTAATTTTCACTCTTCTAGGTTGAAGCGTTCGTTTCCAGTAAGAGTTTGAATTTTTAGGTTTCACTCTGTTTTCTCCTATATAGATAGATGTGTTGGGAACTCTAAATGAAACACGGTTTGTGCTAGCTCTTTGAAAATTGACAAAATAAAGTAGTTTTAGGTTCTGTCTCTATGGTTTGTTTCCTCTTGAAGCAGCCCTAAGCAGAGACTGCCTAAAGACATTTTCATTGGAAAGGTGTGCCAAGCGTCCAAAAGTACTGGTTTTCTGAAATCTTGGCAAACCTTTTTTCACCCAATCTTGATGAGACATTGTGGTAATGATCAGTTCACTAAGCCCACTTGGCTGCCCAATTTTCACTCTTCTAGGTTGAAGCGTACGTTTCCACTAAGAGTTGAATTTTTAGGTTTCACTCTGTTTTCTCCTATATAGATAGATGTGTTTGGAACTCTAAATGAAACACGGTTTGTGCTAGCTCTTTCAAAATTGACAAAAATAAAGTAGTTTTAGGTTCTGTCTCTATGGTTTTTTTCCTCTTGAAGCAGCCCTAAGCAGAGACTGCCTAAAGACATTTTCATTGGGAAGGTGTGCCAAGCGTCCAAAAGTACTAGTTTTCTGAAATCTCGGCAAACATTTTTTAACCCAATGTTGATGATTCTCTGTGGTAGTGATCAGTTCACTAAGTGCACTTGGCTGCCCAATATTCACACTTCTAGGTTGAAGCGTTCGTTTCCAGTAAGAGTTTGAATTTTTAGGTTGCACTCTGTTTTCTTTTATATAGATAGATGTGTTGGGAACTCTAAATGAACACGGTTTGTGCTAGCTCTTTCAAAATTGACAAAATAAAGTAGTTTTAGGTTCTCTCTCTATGGTTTGTTTCCTCTTGAAGCAGCCCTAAACAGAGACTGCCTAAAGACATTTTCATTTGAAAGGTGTGCCAAGCGTACAAAGTACTGATTTTCTGAATTTTTGGCAAACGTTTTTTCACCCAATCTTGATGATTCTCTGTGGTAATGATCAGTTTATTAAGCCCACTTGGCTGCCCAATTTTCACTCTTCTAGGTTGAAGCGTTGGTTTCCAGGAAGAATTTGAATTTTTAGGTTTCACTCTGTTTTTTCCTATATAGATAGATTTGTTGGGAACTCTAAATGAAAGACGGTTTGTGCTAGCTCTTTGAAAATTGACAAAATAAAGTAGTTTTAGATTCTGTCTCTATGTTTGTTTCCTCTTGAAGGAGCCCTAAGCAGAGACTGCCTAAAGACATTTTCATTGGAAAGGTGTGCCAAGCGTCCAAAGTACTGGTTTTCTGAAATCTCGGCAAACATTTTTTCACCCAATCTTGATGAGACATTGTGGTAATGATCAGTTCACTAAGCCCACTTGGCTGCCCAATTTTCACTCTTCTAGGTTGAAACGTTCGTTTCCAGTAAGAGTTTGAATTTTTAGGTTTCACTCTGTTTTCTCCTATATAGATAGATGTGTTTGGAACACTAAATGAAACACGGTTTGTGCTAGCTCTTTGAAAATTCACAAAATAAAGTAGTTTTAGGATCTGTCTCTATGGTTTGTTTCCTCTTGAAGCAGCCCTAACTAGAGACTGCCTAAATACACTTTCATTGGAAAGGTGTGCCAAGCGTCCAAAAGTACTGGTTTTCTGAAATCTCGGCAAACATTTTTTCACCCAATCTTGATGATTCTCTGTGGTAATGATCAGTTCACTAAGCCCACTTGGCTGCCCAATTTTCACTCTTCTAGGTTGAAGCGTTCGTTTTCAGTAAGAGTTTGAATTTTTAGGTTTCACTCTGTTTTCTCCTATATAGATAGATGTGTTGGGAACTCTAAATGAAACACGGATTGCGCTAGCTCTTTGAAAATTGACAAAAAAAGTAGTTTTAGGTTCTGTCTCTATGGTTTGTTTCCTCTTGAAGCAGCCCTAACTAGAGACTGCCTAAATACACTTTCATTGGAAAGGTGTGCAAAGCGTCCAAAAGTACTGCTTTTCTGAAATCTCGGCAAAGCTTTTTTTCACCCAATCTTGATGATTCTCTGTGGTAGTGATCAGTTCACTAAGTCAACTTGGCTGACCAATTTTCACTCTTCTAGGTTGAAGCGTTCGTTTCCAGTAAGAGATTGAATTTTTAGGTTTCACTCTGTTTTCTCCTATATAGATAGATGTGTTTGGAACTCTAAATGAAACATGGTTTGTGCTAGCTCTGAAAATTGACAAATAAAGTAGTTTTAGGTTCTGTCTCTATGGTTTGTTTCCTCTTGAAGCAGCCCTAACTACAGACTGCCTAAATACACTTTCATTCAAAGGTGTGCCAAGCGTCCAAAAGTACTTGTTTTCTGAAATCTCGGCAAACATTTTTTTCTCCCAAACTTGATGAGACATTGTGTTAATGAACAGTTCCCTAAAACCACTTGTCTGCCCAATTTTCACTCTTCTAGGTTGAAGGGTTCGTTTCCAGTAAGAGTTTTAATTTTTAGGTTTCACTCTGTTTTCTCCTATATAGATAGATGTGTTTGGAACTCTAAATGAAACACGGTTTGTGCTAGCTCTGAAAATTGACAAAATAAAGTAGTTTTAGGTTCTGTGTCTATGGTTTGTTTCCTCTTGAAGCAGCTCTAACTAGAGACTGCCTAAATACGCTTTCATTCAAAGGTGTGCCAAGCGTCCAAAAGTACTTGTTTTCTGAAATCTCGGCAAACATTTTTAACCCAATGTTGATGATTCTCTGTGGTAGTGATCAGTTCACTAAGTCCACTTGGCTGCCCAATTTTCACTCTTCTAGGTTGAAGCGTTCTTTTCCAGTAAGAGTTTGAATTTTTAGGTTGCACTCTGTTTTCTCCTATATAGATAGATGTGTTGGGAACTCTAAATGAAACACGGTTTGTGCTAGCTCTTTCAAAATTGACAAAATAAAGTAGTTTTAGGTTCTGTCTCTATGGTTTGTTTCCTCTTGAAGGAGCACTAAGCAGAGACTGCCTAAAGACATTTTCATTGGAAAGGTGTGCCAAGCGTCCAAAAGTACTGGTTTTCTGAAATTTCGGCAAACCTTTTTTAACCCAATCTTGATGGGACATTGTGGTAATGATCAGTTCACTAAGCCCACTTGGCTGCCCAATTTTCACTCTTCTAGGTTGAAGCGTTCCTTTCCAGTAAAAGTTTGATTTTTTAGGTTTCACTCTGTTTTCTCCTATATAGATAGATGTGTTTGGAACTCTAAATGAAACACGGTTTGTGCTAGCTCTTTGATAATTGACAAAATAAAGTAGTTTTAGGATCTGTCTCTATGGTTTGTTTCCTCTTGAAGCAGCCCTAACTAGAGACTGCCTAAATACACTTTCATTGGAAAGGTGTGCCAAGCGTCCAAAAGTACTAGTTTTCTGAAATCTCGGCAAACATCTTTTCACCCAATCTTGATGATTCTCTGTGGTAGTGATCAGTTCACTAAGTCCACTTGGCTGCCCAATTTTCACTCTTCTAGGTTGAAGCGTTCTTTTCCAGTAAGAGTTTGAATTTTTAGGTTGCACTCTGTTTTCTCCTATATAGATAGATGTGTTGGGAACTCTAAATGAAAGACGGTTTGTGCTAGCTCTTTGAAAATTGACAAAATAAAGTAGTTTTAGATTCTGTCTCTATGGTTTGTTTCCTCTTGAAGGAGCCCTAAGCAGAGACTGCCTAAAGACATTTTCATTGGAAACGTGTGCCAAGCGTCCAAAAGTACTGGTTTTCTGAAATCTCGGCAAACATTTTTTCACCCAATCTTGATGAGACATTGTGGTAATGATCAGTTCACTAAGCCCACTTGGCTGCCCAATTTTCACTCTTCTAGGTTGAAACGTTCGTTTCCAGTAAGAGTTTGAATTTTTAGGTTTCACTCTGTTTTCTCCTATATAGATAGATGTGTTTGGAACACTAAATGAAACACGGTTTGTGCTAGCTCTTTGAAAATTCACAAAATAAAGTAGATTAAGGATCTGTCTCTATGGTTTGTTTCCTCTTGAAGCAGCCCTAACTAGAGACTGCCTAAATACACTTTCATTGGAAAGGTGTGCCAAGCGTCCAAAAGTACTGGTTTTCTGAAATCTCAGCAAACATTTTTTCACCCAATCTTGATGATTCTCTGTGGTAATGATCAGTTCACTAAGCCTACTTGGCTGCCCAATTTTCACTCTTCTAGGTTGACGCGTTCGTTTCCAGTAAGAGTTTGAATTTTTAGGTTTCACTCTGTTTTCTCCTATATAGATAGATGTGTTGGGAACTCTAAATGAAACACGGATTGTGCTAGCTCTTTGAAAATTGACAAAATAAAGTAGTTTTAGGTTCTGTCTCTATGGTTTGTTTCCTCTTGAAGCAGCCCTAACTAGAGACTGCCTAAATACACTTTCATTGGAAAGGTGTGCAAAGCGTCCAAAAGTACTGCTTTTCTGAAATCTCGGCAAAGCTTTTTTTCACCCAATCTTGGTGATTCTCTGTGGTAGTGATCAGTTCACTAAGTCAACTTGGCTGACCAATTTTCACTCTTCTAGGTTGAAGCGTTCGTTTCCAGTAAGAGTTTGAATTTTTAGGTTTCACTCTGTTTTCTCCTATATAGATAGATGTGTTTGGAACTCTAAATGAAACACGGTTTGTGCTAGCTCTTTGAAAATTGACAAAATAAAGTAGTTTTAGGATCTGTCTCTATGGTTTGTTTCCTCTTGAAGCAGCCCTAACTAGAGACTGCCTAAATACACTTTCATTGGAAAGGTGTGCAAAGCGTCCAAAAGTACTAGTTTTCTGAAATCTCGGCAAACATTTTTTAACCCAATGTTGATGATTCTCTGTGGTAGTGATCAGTTCACTAAGTCCACTTGGCTGCTCAATTTTCACTCTTCTAGGTTGAAGCGTTCGTTTCCAGTAAGAGTTTGAATTTTTAGGTTGCACTCTGTTTTCTCCTATATAGATAGATGTATTGGGAACTCTAAATGAAACACGGTTTGTGCTAGCTCTTTCAAAATTGACAAAATAAAGTAGTTTTAGGTTCTGTCTCTATGGTTTGTTTCCTTTTCAAGCAGCCCTAAGCAGAGACTGCCTAAAGACATTTTCATTAAAAAGGTGTGCCAAGCGTCCAAAAGTACTGGTTTTCTGAAATTTCGGCAAACGTTTTTTCACCCAATCTTGATGAGACATTGTGGTAATGATCAGTTCACTAAGCCCACTTGGCTGCCCAATTTTCACTCTTCTAGGTTGAAGGGTTCGTTTCCAGTAAGAGTTTGAATTTTTAGGTTTCACTCTGTTTTCTCCTATATAGATAGATGTGTTTGGAACTCTAAATGAAACATGGTTTGTGCTATCTCTGAAAATTGACAAAATAAAGTAGTTTTAGGTTCTGTCTCTATGGTTTGTTTTCCTCTTGAAGCAGCCCTAACTAGGGACTGCCTAAATACACTTTCATTCAAAGGTGTGCCAAGCGTCCAAAAGTACTTGTTTTCTGAAATCTCGGCAAACATTTTTTCTCCCAAACTTGATGAGACATTGTGTTAATGATCAGTTCCCTAAAACCACTTGTCTGCCCAATTTCACTCTTCTAGGTTGAAGGGTTCGTTTCCAGTAAGAGTTTTAATTTTTAGGTTTCACTCTGTTTTCTCCTATATAGATAGATGTGTTTGGAACTCTAAATGAAACACGTTTGTGCTAGCTCTGAAAATTGACAAAATAAAGTAGTTTTAGGTTCTGTGTCTATGGTTTGTTTCCTCTTGAAGCAGCCCTAACTAGAGACTGCCTAAATACGCTTTCATTCAAAGGTGTGCCAAGCGTCCAAAAGTACTTGTTTTCTGAAATCTCGGCAACATTTTTTAACCCAATGTTGATGATTCTCTGTGGTAGTGATCAGTTCACTAAGTCACTTGGCTGCCCAATTTTCACTCTTCTAGGTTGAAGCTTTCGTTTCCAGTAAGAGTTTGAATTTTTAGGTTGCACTCTGTTTTCTCCTATATAGATAGATGTGTTGGGAACTCTAAATGAAACACGGTTTGTGCTAGCTCTTTCAAAATTGACAAAATAAAGTAGTTTTAGGTTCTGTCTCTATGGTTTGTTTCCTCTTGAAGGAGCCCTAAGCAGAGACTGCCTAAAGACTTTTCATTGGAAAGGTGTGCCAAGCGTCCAAAAGTACTGGTTTTCTGAAATTTCGGCAAACCTTTTTTAACCCAATCTTGATGAGACATTGTGGTAATGATCAGTTCACTAAGCCCACTTGACTGCCCAATTTTCACTCTTCTAGGTTGAAGCGTTCCTTTCCAGTAAAAGTTTGATTTTTTAGGTTTCACTCTGTTTTCTCCTATATAGATAGATGTGTTTGGAACTCTAAATGAAACACGGTTTGTGCTAGCTCTTTGATAATTGACAAAATAAGGTAGTTTTAGGTTCTGTCTCTATGGTTTGTTTCCTCTTGAAGCAGCCCTAACTAGAGACTGCCTAAATACACTTTCATTGGAAAGGTGTGCCAAGCGTCCAAAAGTACTAGTTTTCTGAAATCTCGTCAAACATTTTTTCACCCAATCTTGATGATTCTCTGTGGTAGTTATCAGTTCACTATGTCCACTTGGCTGCCCAATTTTCACTCTTCTAGGTTGAAGAGTTCATTTCCAGTAAGAGTATGAATTTTTAGGTTTCACTCTGTTTTCTCCTATATAGATAGATGTGTTTGGAAATCTAAATGAAACACGGTTTGTGCTAGCTCTTTGAAAATTGACAAAATAAAGTAGTTTTAGGTTCTGTCTCTATGGTTTGTTTCCTCTTGAAGCAGCCCAAACTAGAGACTGCCTAAATACACTTTCATTGGAAAGGTGTGCCAAGCGTCCAAAAGTATTGGTTTTCTGAAATCTCGGCAGACATTTTTTCACCCAATCTTGATGACTCTCTGTGGTAATGATCAGTTCACTAAGCCCACTTGGCTGCCCAATTTTCACTCTTCTAGGTTGAAGCGTTCGTTTCCAGTAAAAGTTTGAATTTTTAGGTTTCACTCTGTTTTCTCCTATATAGATAGATGTGTTTGGAACTCTAAATGAAACACGGTTTGTGCTAGCTCTTTGAAAATTGACAAAATAAAGTAGTTTTAGGTTCTGTCTCTATGGTTTGTTTCCTATTGAAGCAGCCCTAACTAGAGACTGCCTAAATACACTTTCATTGGAAAGGTGTGCAAAGCGTCCAAAAGTACTGCTTTTCTGAAATCTTGGGAAACCTTTTTTCACCCAATCTTGATGATTCTCTGTGGCAGTGATCAGTTCACTAAGTCCACTTGGCTGCCAAATTTTCACTCTTCTAGGTTGAAGCGTTCGTTTCCAGTAAGAGTTTGAATTTTTAGGTTTCACTCTGTTTTCTCCTATATAGATAGATGTGTTGGGAACTCTAAATGAAACACGGTTTGTGCAAGCTCTTTGAAAATTTAAAAAATAAAGTAGTTCTAAGTTCTGTCTCTATGGTTTGTTTTCTCTTGAAGCAGCCCTAAGCAGAGACTGCCTAAAGACACTTTCTTTGGAAAGGTGTGCCAAGCGTCCAAAAGTACTGGTTTTCTGAAATCTCGGCAAACATTTTTTCACCCAAACTTGATGAGACATTGTGTTAATGATAAGTTCCCTAAGCCCACTTGGCTGCCCAATTTTCACTCTTCTTTGTTGAAGGGTTCGTTTCCAGTAAGAGTTTGAAATTTTAGGTTTCACTCTGTTTTCTCCTATATAGATAGATGTGTTTGGAACTCTAAATGAAACACGGTTTGTGCTAGCTCTGAAAATTGACAAAATAAAGTAGTTTTAGGTTCTGTGTCTATGGTTTGTTTCCTCTTGAAGCAGCCCTAACTAGAGACTGCCTAAACAAACTTTCATTCAAAGGTGTGCCAAGCGTGCAAAAGTACTTGTTTTCTGAAATCTCGGCAAACATTTTTTCACCCAATCTTGATGATTCTCTGTGGTAATGATCAGTTCATTAAGTCAACTTGGCTGCCTAATTTTCACTCTTCTAGGTTGAAGCGTTCGTTTCCAGTAAGAGTTTGAATTTTTAGGTTTCACTCTGTTTTCTCCTATATAGATAGATGTGTTGGGAACTCTAAATGAAACACGGTTTGTGCTAGCTCTTTGAAAATTGACAAAATAAAGTAGTTTTAGGTTCTGTCTCTATGGTTTGTTTCCTCTTGAAGCAGCCCTAAGCAGAGACTGCCTAAAGACATTTTCATTGGAAAGGTGTGCCAAGCGTCCAAAAGTACTGGTTTTCTGAAATCTTGGCAAACCTTTTTTCACCCAATCTTGATGAGACATTGTGGTAATGATCAGTTCACTAAGCCCACTTGGCTGCCCAATTTTCACTCTTCTAGGTTGAAGCGTACGTTTCCACTAAGAGTTTGAATTTTTAGGTTTCACTCTGTTTTCTCCTATATAGATAGATGTGTTTGGAACTCTAAATGAAACACGGTTTGTGCTAGCTCTTTCAAAATTGACAAAATAAAGTAGTTTTAGGTTCTGTCTCTATGGTTTTTTTCCTCTTGAAGCAGCCCTAAGCAGAGACTGCCTAAAGACATTTTCATTGGGAAGGTGTGCCAAGCGTCCAAAAGTACTAGTTTTCTGAAATCTCGGCAAACATTTTTTAACCCAATGTTGATGATTCTCTGTGGTAGTGATCAGTTCACTAAGTGCACTTGGCTGCCCAATATTCACACTTCTAGGTTGAAGCGTTCGTTTCCAGTAAGAGTTTGAATTTTTAGGTTGCACTCTGTTTTCTTTTATATAGATAGATGTGTTGGGAACTCTAAATGAAACACGGTTTGTGCTAGCTCTTTCAAAATTGACAAAATAAAGTAGTTTTAGGTTCTCTCTCTATGGTTTGTTTCCTCTTGAAGCAGCCCTAAACAGAGACTGCCTAAAGACATTTTCATTTGAAAGGTGTGCCAAGCGTACAAAAGTACTGATTTTCTGAATTTTTGGCAAACGTTTTTTCACCCAATCTTGATGATTCTCTGTGGTAATGATCAGTTTATTAAGCCCACTTGGCTGCCCAATTTTCACTCTTCTAGGTTGAAGCGTTGGTTTCCAGGAAGAATTTGAATTTTTAGGTTTCACTCTGTTTTTTCCTATATAGATAGATTTGTTGGGAACTCTAAATGAAAGACGGTTTGTGCTAGCTCTTTGAAAATTGACAAAATAAAGTAGTTTTAGATTCTGTCTCTATGGTTTGTTTCCTCTTGAAGGAGCCCTAAGCAGAGACTGCCTAAAGACATTTTCATTGGAAAGGTGTGCCAAGCGTCCAAAAGTACTGGTTTTCTGAAATCTCGGCAAACATTTTTTCACCCAATCTTGATGAGACATTGTGGTAATGATCAGTTCACTAAGCCCACTTGGCTGCCCAATTTTCACTCTTCTAGGTTGAAACGTTCGTTTCCAGTAAGAGTTTGAATTTTTAGGTTTCACTCTGTTTTCTCCTATATAGATAGATGTGTTTGGAACACTAAATGAAACACGGTTTGTGCTAGCTCTTTGAAAATTCACAAAATAAAGTAGTTTTAGGATCTGTCTCTATGGTTTGTTTCCTCTTGAAGCAGCCCTAACTAGAGACTGCCTAAATACACTTTCATTGGAAAGGTGTGCCAAGCGTCCAAAAGTACTGGTTTTCTGAAATCTCGGCAAACATTTTTTCACCCAATCTTGATGATTCTCTGTGGTAATGATCAGTTCACTAAGCCCACTTGGCTGCCCAATTTTCACTCTTCTAGGTTGAAGCGTTCGTTTTCAGTAAGAGTTTGAATTTTTAGGTTTCACTCTGTTTTCTCCTATATAGATAGATGTGTTGGGAACTCTAAATGAAACACGGATTGCGCTAGCTCTTTGAAAATTGACAAAAAAAGTAGTTTTAGGTTCTGTCTCTATGGTTTGTTTCCTCTTGAAGCAGCCCTAACTAGAGACTGCCTAAATACACTTTCATTGGAAAGGTGTGCAAAGCGTCCAAAAGTACTGCTTTTCTGAAATCTCGGCAAAGCTTTTTTTCACCCAATCTTGATGATTCTCTGTGGTAGTGATCAGTTCACTAAGTCAACTTGGCTGACCAATTTTCACTCTTCTAGGTTGAAGCGTTCGTTTCCAGTAAGAGATTGAATTTTTAGGTTTCACTCTGTTTTCTCCTATATAGATAGATGTGTTTGGAACTCTAAATGAAACATGGTTTGTGCTAGCTCTGAAAATTGACAAAATAAAGTAGTTTTAGGTTCTGTCTCTATGGTTTGTTTCCTCTTGAAGCAGCCCTAACTACAGACTGCCTAAATACACTTTCATTCAAAGGTGTGCCAAGCGTCCAAAAGTACTTGTTTTCTGAAATCTCGGCAAACATTTTTTCTCCCAAACTTGATGAGACATTGTGTTAATGAACAGTTCCCTAAAACCACTTGTCTGCCCAATTTTCACTCTTCTAGGTTGAAGGGTTCGTTTCCAGTAAGAGTTTTAATTTTTAGGTTTCACTCTGTTTTCTCCTATATAGATAGATGTGTTTGGAACTCTAAATGAAACACGGTTTGTGCTAGCTCTGAAAATTGACAAAATAAAGTAGTTTTAGGTTCTGTGTCTATGGTTTGTTTCCTCTTGAAGCAGCTCTAACTAGAGACTGCCTAAATACGCTTTCATTCAAAGGTGTGCCAAGCGTCCAAAAGTACTTGTTTTCTGAAATCTCGGCAAACATTTTTTAACCCAATGTTGATGATTCTCTGTGGTAGTGATCAGTTCACTAAGTCCACTTGGCTGCCCAATTTTCACTCTTCTAGGTTGAAGCGTTCTTTTCCAGTAAGAGTTTGAATTTTTAGGTTGCACTCTGTTTTCTCCTATATAGATAGATGTGTTGGGAACTCTAAATGAAACACGGTTTGTGCTAGCTCTTTCAAAATTGACAAAATAAAGTAGTTTTAGGTTCTGTCTCTATGGTTTGTTTCCTCTTGAAGGAGCACTAAGCAGAGACTGCCTAAAGACATTTTCATTGGAAAGGTGTGCCAAGCGTCCAAAAGTACTGGTTTTCTGAAATTTCGGCAAACCTTTTTTAACCCAATCTTGATGGGACATTGTGGTAATGATCAGTTCACTAAGCCCACTTGGCTGCCCAATTTTCACTCTTCTAGGTTGAAGCGTTCCTTTCCAGTAAAAGTTTGATTTTTTAGGTTTCACTCTGTTTTCTCCTATATAGATAGATGTGTTTGGAACTCTAAATGAAACACGGTTTGTGCTAGCTCTTTGATAATTGACAAAATAAAGTAGTTTTAGGATCTGTCTCTATGGTTTGTTTCCTCTTGAAGCAGCCCTAACTAGAGACTGCCTAAATACACTTTCATTGGAAAGGTGTGCCAAGCGTCCAAAAGTACTAGTTTTCTGAAATCTCGGCAAACATCTTTTCACCCAATCTTGATGATTCTCTGTGGTAGTTATCAGTTCACTATGTCCACTTGGCTGCCCAATTTTCACTCTTCTAGGTTGAAGAGTTCATTTCCAGTAAGAGTATGAATTTTTAGGTTTCACTCTGTTTTCTCCTATATAGATAGATGTGTTTGGAAATCTAAATGAAACACGGTTTGTGCTAGCTCTTTGAAAATTGACAAAATAAAGTAGTTTTAGGTTCTGTCTCTATGGTTTGTTTCCTCTTGAAGCAGCCCAAACTAGAGACTGCCTAAATACACTTTCATTGGAAAGGTGTGCCAAGCGTCCAAAAGTATTGGTTTTCTGAAATCTCGGCAGACATTTTTTCACCCAATCTTGATGACTCTCTGTGGTAATGATCAGTTCACTAAGCCCACTTGGCTGCCCAATTTTCACTCTTCTAGGTTGAAGCGTTCGTTTCCAGTAAAAGTTTGAATTTTTAGGTTTCACTCTGTTTTCTCCTATATAGATAGATGTGTTTGGAACTCTAAATGAAACACGGTTTGTGCTAGCTCTTTGAAAATTGACAAAATAAAGTAGTTTTAGGTTCTGTCTCTATGGTTTGTTTCCTATTGAAGCAGCCCTAACTAGAGACTGCCTAAATACACTTTCATTGGAAAGGTGTGCAAAGCGTCCAAAAGTACTGCTTTTCTGAAATCTTGGGAAACCTTTTTTCACCCAATCTTGATGATTCTCTGTGGCAGTGATCAGTTCACTAAGTCCACTTGGCTGCCAAATTTTCACTCTTCTAGGTTGAAGCGTTCGTTTCCAGTAAGAGTTTGAATTTTTAGGTTTCACTCTGTTTTCTCCTATATAGATAGATGTGTTGGGAACTCTAAATGAAACACGGTTTGTGCAAGCTCTTTGAAAATTTAAAAAATAAAGTAGTTCTAAGTTCTGTCTCTATGGTTTGTTTTCTCTTGAAGCAGCCCTAAGCAGAGACTGCCTAAAGACACTTTCTTTGGAAAGGTGTGCCAAGCGTCCAAAAGTACTGGTTTTCTGAAATCTCGGCAAACATTTTTTCACCCAAACTTGATGAGACATTGTGTTAATGATAAGTTCCCTAAGCCCACTTGGCTGCCCAATTTTCACTCTTCTTTGTTGAAGGGTTCGTTTCCAGTAAGAGTTTGAAATTTTAGGTTTCACTCTGTTTTCTCCTATATAGATAGATGTGTTTGGAACTCTAAATGAAACACGGTTTGTGCTAGCTCTGAAAATTGACAAAATAAAGTAGTTTTAGGTTCTGTGTCTATGGTTTGTTTCCTCTTGAAGCAGCCCTAACTAGAGACTGCCTAAACAAACTTTCATTCAAAGGTGTGCCAAGCGTGCAAAAGTACTTGTTTTCTGAAATCTCGGCAAACATTTTTTCACCCAATCTTGATGATTCTCTGTGGTAATGATCAGTTCATTAAGTCAACTTGGCTGCCTAATTTTCACTCTTCTAGGTTGAAGCGTTCGTTTCCAGTAAGAGTTTGAATTTTTAGGTTTCACTCTGTTTTCTCCTATATAGATAGATGTGTTGGGAACTCTAAATGAAACACGGTTTGTGCTAGCTCTTTGAAAATTGACAAAATAAAGTAGTTTTAGGTTCTGTCTCTATGGTTTGTTTCCTCTTGAAGCAGCCCTAAGCAGAGACTGCCTAAAGACATTTTCATTGGAAAGGTGTGCCAAGCGTCCAAAAGTACTGGTTTTCTGAAATCTTGGCAAACCTTTTTTCACCCAATCTTGATGAGACATTGTGGTAATGATCAGTTCACTAAGCCCACTTGGCTGCCCAATTTTCACTCTTCTAGGTTGAAGCGTACGTTTCCACTAAGAGTTTGAATTTTTAGGTTTCACTCTGTTTTCTCCTATATAGATAGATGTGTTTGGAACTCTAAATGAAACACGGTTTGTGCTAGCTCTTTCAAAATTGACAAAATAAAGTAGTTTTAGGTTCTGTCTCTATGGTTTTTTTCCTCTTGAAGCAGCCCTAAGCAGAGACTGCCTAAAGACATTTTCATTGGGAAGGTGTGCCAAGTGTCCAAAAGTACTAGTTTTCTGAAATCTCGGCAAACATTTTTTAACCCAATGTTGATGATTCTCTGTGGTAGTGATCAGTTCACTAAGTGCACTTGGCTGCCCAATATTCACACTTCTAGGTTGAAGCGTTCGTTTCCAGTAAGAGTTTGAATTTTTAGGTTGCACTCTGTTTTCTTTTATATAGATAGATGTGTTGGGAACTCTAAATGAAACACGGTTTGTGCTAGCTCTTTCAAAATTGACAAAATAAAGTAGTTTTAGGTTCTCTCTCTATGGTTTGTTTCCTCTTGAAGCAGCCCTAAACAGAGACTGCCTAAAGACATTTTCATTTGAAAGGTGTGCCAAGCGTACAAAAGTACTGATTTTCTGAATTTTTGGCAAACGTTTTTTCACCCAATCTTGATGATTCTCTGTGGTAATGATCAGTTTATTAAGCCCACTTGGCTGCCCAATTTTCACTCTTCTAGGTTGAAGCGTTGGTTTCCAGGAAGAATTTGAATTTTTAGGTTTCACTCTGTTTTTTCCTATATAGATAGATTTGTTGGGAACTCTAAATGAAAGACGGTTTGTGCTAGCTCTTTGAAAATTGACAAAATAAAGTAGTTTTAGATTCTGTCTCTATGGTTTGTTTCCTCTTGAAGGAGCCCTAAGCAGAGACTGCCTAAAGACATTTTCATTGGAAAGGTGTGCCAAGCGTCCAAAAGTACTGGTTTTCTGAAATCTCGGCAAACATTTTTTCACCCAATCTTGATGAGACATTGTGGTAATGATCAGTTCACTAAGCCCACTTGGCTGCCCAATTTTCACTCTTCTAGGTTGAAACGTTCGTTTCCAGTAAGAGTTTGAATTTTTAGGTTTCACTCTGTTTTCTCCTATATAGATAGATGTGTTTGGAACACTAAATGAAACACGGTTTGTGCTAGCTCTTTGAAAATTCACAAAATAAAGTAGTTTTAGGATCTGTCTCTATGGTTTGTTTCCTCTTGAAGCAGCCCTAACTAGAGACTGCCTAAATACACTTTCATTGGAAAGGTGTGCCAAGCGTCCAAAAGTACTGGTTTTCTGAAATCTCGGCAAACATTTTTTCACCCAATCTTGATGATTCTCTGTGGTAATGATCAGTTCACTAAGCCCACTTGGCTGCCCAATTTTCACTCTTCTAGGTTGAAGCGTTCGTTTTCAGTAAGAGTTTGAATTTTTAGGTTTCACTCTGTTTTCTCCTATATAGATAGATGTGTTGGGAACTCTAAATGAAACACGGATTGCGCTAGCTCTTTGAAAATTGACAAAAAAAGTAGTTTTAGGTTCTGTCTCTATGGTTTGTTTCCTCTTGAAGCAGCCCTAACTAGAGACTGCCTAAATACACTTTCATTGGAAAGGTGTGCAAAGCGTCCAAAAGTACTGCTTTTCTGAAATCTCGGCAAAGCTTTTTTTCACCCAATCTTGATGATTCTCTGTGGTAGTGATCAGTTCACTAAGTCAACTTGGCTGACCAATTTTCACTCTTCTAGGTTGAAGCGTTCGTTTCCAGTAAGAGATTGAATTTTTAGGTTTCACTCTGTTTTCTCCTATATAGATAGATGTGTTTGGAACTCTAAATGAAACATGGTTTGTGCTAGCTCTGAAAATTGACAAAATAAAGTAGTTTTAGGTTCTGTCTCTATGGTTTGTTTCCTCTTGAAGCAGCCCTAACTACAGACTGCCTAAATACACTTTCATTCAAAGGTGTGCCAAGCGTCCAAAAGTACTTGTTTTCTGAAATCTCGGCAAACATTTTTTCTCCCAAACTTGATGAGACATTGTGTTAATGAACAGTTCCCTAAAACCACTTGTCTGCCCAATTTTCACTCTTCTAGGTTGAAGGGTTCGTTTCCAGTAAGAGTTTTAATTTTTAGGTTTCACTCTGTTTTCTCCTATATAGATAGATGTGTTTGGAACTCTAAATGAAACACGGTTTGTGCTAGCTCTGAAAATTGACAAAATAAAGTAGTTTTAGGTTCTGTGTCTATGGTTTGTTTCCTCTTGAAGCAGCTCTAACTAGAGACTGCCTAAATACGCTTTCATTCAAAGGTGTGCCAAGCGTCCAAAAGTACTTGTTTTCTGAAATCTCGGCAAACATTTTTTAACCCAATGTTGATGATTCTCTGTGGTAGTGATCAGTTCACTAAGTCCACTTGGCTGCCCAATTTTCACTCTTCTAGGTTGAAGCGTTCTTTTCCAGTAAGAGTTTGAATTTTTAGGTTGCACTCTGTTTTCTCCTATATAGATAGATGTGTTGGGAACTCTAAATGAAACACGGTTTGTGCTAGCTCTTTCAAAATTGACAAAATAAAGTAGTTTTAGGTTCTGTCTCTATGGTTTGTTTCCTCTTGAAGGAGCACTAAGCAGAGACTGTCTAAAGACATTTTCATTGGAAAGGTGTGCCAAGCGTCCAAAAGTACTGGTTTTCTGAAATTTCGGCAAACCTTTTTTAACCCAATCTTGATGGGACATTGTGGTAATGATCAGTTCACTAAGCCCACTTGGCTGCCCAATTTTCACTCTTCTAGGTTGAAGCGTTCCTTTCCAGTAAAAGTTTGATTTTTTAGGTTTCACTCTGTTTTCTCCTATATAGATAGATGTGTTTGGAACTCTAAATGAAACACGGTTTGTGCTAGCTCTTTGATAATTGACAAAATAAAGTAGTTTTAGGATCTGTCTCTATGGTTTGTTTCCTCTTGAAGCAGCCCTAACTAGAGACTGCCTAAATACACTTTCATTGGAAAGGTGTGCCAAGCGTCCAAAAGTACTAGTTTTCTGAAATCTCGGCAAACATCTTTTCACCCAATCTTGATGATTCTCTGTGGTAGTTATCAGTTCACTATGTCCACTTGGCTGCCCAATTTTCACTCTTCTAGGTTGAAGAGTTCATTTCCAGTAAGAGTATGAATTTTTAGGTTTCACTCTGTTTTCTCCTATATAGATAGATGTGTTTGGAAATCTAAATGAAGCACGGTTTGTGCTAGCTCTTTGAAAATTGACAAAATAAAGTAGTTTTAGGTTCTGTCTCTATGGTTTGTTTCCTCTTGAAGCAGCCCAAACTAGAGACTGCCTAAATACACTTTCATTGGAAAGGTGTGCCAAGCGTCCAAAAGTATTGGTTTTCTGAAATCTCGGCAGACATTTTTTCACCCAATCTTGATGACTCTCTGTGGTAATGATCAGTTCACTAAGCCCACTTGGCTGCCCAATTTTCACTCTTCTAGGTTGAAGCGTTCGTTTCCAGTAAAAGTTTGAATTTTTAGGTTTCACTCTGTTTTCTCCTATATAGATAGATGTGTTTGGAACTCTAAATGAAACACGGTTTGTGCTAGCTCTTTGAAAATTGACAAAATAAAGTAGTTTTAGGTTCTGTCTCTATGGTTTGTTTCCTCTTGAAGCAGCCCTAACTAGAGACTGCCTAAATACACTTTCATTGGAAAGGTGTGCAAAGCGTCCAAAAGTACTGCTTTTCTGAAATCTTGGGAAACCTTTTTTCACCCAATCTTGATGATTCTCTGTGGCAGTGATCAGTTCACTAAGTCCACTTGGCTGCCAAATTTTCACTCTTCTAGGTTGAAGCGTTCGTTTCCAGTAAGAGTTTGAATTTTTAGGTTTCACTCTGTTTTCTCCTATATAGATAGATGTGTTGGGAACTCTAAATGAAACACGGTTTGTGCAAGCTCTTTGAAAATTTAAAAAATAAAGTAGTTCTAAGTTCTGTCTCTATGGTTTGTTTTCTCTTGAAGCAGCCCTAACTAGAGACTGCCTAAAGACACTTTCTTTGGAAAGGTGTGCCAAGCGTCCAAAAGTACTGGTTTTCTGAAATCTCGGCAAACATTTTTTCACCCAAACTTGATGAGACATTGTGTTAATGATAAGTTCCCTAAGCCCACTTGGCTGCCCAATTTTCACTCTTCTTTGTTGAAGGGTTCGTTTCCAGTAAGAGTTTGAATTTTTAGGTTTCACTCTGTTTTCTCCTATATAGATAGATGTGTTTGGAACTCTAAATGAAACACGGTTTGTGCTAGCTCTGAAAATTGACAAAATAAAGTAGTTTCAGGTTCTGTCTCTATGGTTTGTTTCCTCTTGAAGCAGCCCTAACTAGAGACTGCCTAAACACACTTTCATTCAAAGGTGTGCCAAGCGTGCAAAAGTACTTGTTTTCTGAAATCTCGGCAAACATTTTTTCACCCAATCTTGATGATTCTCTGTGGTAATGATCAGTTCATTAAGTCAACTTGGCTGCCCAATTTTCACTCTTCTAGGTTGAAGCGTTCGTTTCCAGTAAGAGTTTGAATTTTTAGGTTTCACTCTGTTTTCTCCTATATAGATAGATGTGTTGGGAACTCTAAATGAAACACGGTTTGTGCTAGCTCTTTGAAAATTGACAAAATAAAGTAGTTTTAGGTTCTGTCTCTATGGTTTGTTTCCTCTTGAAGCAGCCCTAAGCAGAGACTGCCTAAAGACATTTTCATTGGAAAGGTGTGCCAAGCGTCCAAAAGTACTGGTTTTCTGAAATCTTGGCAAACCTTTTTTCACCCAATCTTGATGAGACATTGTGGTAATGATCAGTTCACTAAGCCCACTTGGCTGCCCAATTTTCACTCTTCTACGTTGAAGCGTTCCTTTCCAGTAAAAGTTTGATTTTTTAGGTTTCACTCTGTTTTCTCCTATATAGATAGATGTGTTTGGAACTCTAAATGAAACACGGTTTGTGCTAGCTCTTTCAAAATTGACAAAATAAAGTAGTTTTAGGTTCTGTCTCTATGGTTTGTTTCCTCTTGAAGCAGCCCTAAGCAGAGACTGCCTAAAGACATTTTCATTGGGAAGGTGTGCCAAGCGTCCAAAAGTACTAGTTTTCTGAAATCTCGGCAAACATTTTTTAACCCAATGTTGATGATTCTCTGTGGTAGTGATCAGTTCACTAAGTGCACTTGGCTGACCAATTTTCACTCTTCTAGGTTGAAGCGTTCGTTTCCAGTAAGAGTTTGAATTTTTAGGTTGTACTCTGTTTTCTTTTATACAGATAGATGTGTTGGGAACTCTAAATGAAACACGGTTTGTGCTAGCTCTTTCAAAATTGACAAAATAAAGTAGTTTTAGGTTCTGTCTCTATGGTTTGTTTCCTCTTGAAGCAGCCCTAAAGAGAGACTGCCTAAAGACATTTTCACATGAAAGGTGTGCCAAGCGTCCAAAAGTACTGGTTTTCTGAATTTTCGGCAAACGTTTTTTCACCCAATCTTGATGATTCTCTGTGGTAATGATCAGTGTATTAAGCCCACTTGGCTGCCCAATTTTCACTCTTCTAGGTTGAAGCGTTTGTTTCCAGGAACAATTTGAATTTTTAGGTTTCACTCTGTTTTTTCCTATATAGATAGATGTGTTGGGAACTCTAAATGAAAGACGGTTTGTGCTAGCTCTTTGAAAATTGACAAAATAAAGTAGTTTTAGATTCTGTCTCTATGGTTTGTTTCCTCTTGAAGGAGCCCTAAGCAGAGACTGCCTAAAGACATTTTCATTGGAAAGGTGTGCCAAGCGTCCAAAAGTACTGGTTTTCTGAAATCTCGGCAAACATTTTTTCACCCAATCTTGATGAGACATTGTGGTAATGATCAGTTCACTAAGCCCACTTGGCTGCCCAATTTTCACTCTTCTAGGTTGAAACGTTCGTTTCCAGTAAGAGTTTGAATTTTTAGGTTTCACTCTGTTTTCTCCTATATAGATAGATGTGTTTGGAACACTAAATGAAACACGGTTTGTGCTAGCTCTTTGAAAATTCACAAAATAAAGTAGTTTTAGGATCTGTCTCTATAGTTTGTTTCCTCTTGAAGCAGCCCTAACTAGAGACTGCCTAAATACACTTTCATTGGAAAGGTGTGCCAAGCGTCCAAAAGTACTGGTTTTCTCAAATCTCGGCAAACATTTTTTGACCCAATCTTGATGATTCTCTGTGGTAATGATCAGTTCACTAAGCCCACTTGGCTGCCCAATTTTCACTCTTCTAGGTTGAAGCGTTCGTTTCCAGTAAGAGTTTGAATTTTTAGGTTTCACTCTGTTTTCTCCTATATAGATAGATGTGTTGGGAACTCTAAATGAAACACGGATTGTGATAGCTCTTTGATAATTGACAAAATATAGTAGTTTTAGGTTCTGTCTCTATGGTTTGTTTCCTCTTGAAGCAGCGCTAACTAGAGACTGCCTAAATACACTTTCATTGGAAAGGTGTGCAAAGCGTCCAAAAGTACTGATTTTCTGAAATCTCGGCAAAGCTTTTTTTCACCCAATCTTGATGATTCTCTGTGGTAGTGATCAGTTCACTAAGTCAACTTGGCTGACCAATTTTCACTCTTCTAGGTTGAAGCGTTTGTTTCCAGTAAGAGTTTGAATTTTTAGGTTTCACTCTGTTTTCTCCTCTATAGATAGATGTGTTTGGAACTCTAAATGAAACACGGTTTGTGCTAGCTCTCTGAAAATTGACAAAATAAAGTAGTTTTAGGATCTGTCTCTATGGTTTGTTTCCTCTTGAAGCAGCCCTAACTAGAGACTGCCTAAATACACTTTCATTGGAAAGGTGTGCAAAGCGTCCAAAAGTACTAGTTTTCTGAAATCTCGGCAAACATTTTTTAACCCAATGTTGATGATTCTCTGTGGTAGTGATCAGTTCACTAAGTCCACTTGGCTGCCCAATTTTCACTCTTCTAGGTTGAAGCGTTCGTTTCCAGTAAGAGTTTGAATTTTTAGGTTGCACTCTGTTTTCTCCTATATAGATAGATGTATTGGGAACTCTAAATGAAACACGGTTTGTGCTAGCTCTTTCAAAATTGACAAAATAAAGTAGTTTTAGGTTCTGTCTCTATGGTTTGTTTCCTCTTGAAGCAGCCCTAAGCAGAGACTGCCTAAAGACATTTTCATTAAAAAGGTGTGCCAAGCGTCCAAAAGTACTGGTTTTCTGAATTTTCGGCAAACGTTTTTTCACCCAATCTTGATGATTCTCTGTGGTAATGATCAGTTTACTAAGCCCACTTGGCTGCCCAATTTTCACTCTTCTAGGTTGAAGCGTTCGTTTCCAGTAAGAGTTTGAATTTTTAGGTTTCACTCTGTTTTCTCCTATATAGATAGATGTGTTTGGAATACTAAATGAAACACGGTTTGTGCTAGCTCTTTGAAAATTCACAAAATAAAGTAGTTTTAGGATCTGTCTTTATGGTTTGTTTCCTCTTGAAGCAGCCCTAACTAGAGACTGCCTAAATACACTTTCATTGGAAAGGTGTGCCAAGCGTCCAAAAGTACTGCTTTTCTGAAATCTCGGCAAAGCTTTTTTTCACCCAAACTTGATGATTCTCTGTGGTAGTGATCAGTTCACTAAGTCAACTTGGCTGACCAATTTTCACTCTTCTAGGTTGAAGCGTTCGTTTCCAGTAAGAGTTTGAAATTTTAGGTTTCACTCTGTTATCTCCTATACAGATAGATGTGTTGGGAACTCTAAATGAAAGACGGTTTGTGCTAGCTCTTTGAAAATTGACCAAATAAAGTAGTTTTAGGTTCTGTCTCTATGGTTTGTTTCCTCTTGAAGCAGCCCTAAGCAGAGACTGCCTAAAGACATTTTCATTGGAAAGGTGTGCCAAGCGTCCAAAAGTACTGGTTTTCTGAAATCTCGGCAAAGTTTTTTTCACCCAATCTTGATGAGACATTGTGGTAATGATCAGTTCACTAAGCCCACTTGGCTACCCAATTTTCACTCTTCTAGGTTGAAGCGTACGTTTCCAGTAAGAGTTTGAATTTTTAGGTTTCACTCTGTTTTCTCCTATATAGATAGATGTGTTTGGAACTCTAAATGAAACACGGTTTGTGCTAGCTCTTTGAAAATTGACAAAATAAAGTAGTTTTAGGTTGGGTCTCTATGGTTTGTTTCCTCTTGAAGCAGCCCTAACTAGAGACTGCCTAAATACACTTTCATTAGAATGGTGTGCCAAGCGTCCAAAAGTACTAGATTTCTGAAATCTCGGCAAACATTTTTTAACCCAATCTTGATGATTCTCTGTGGTGGTGATCAGTTCACTATGTCCACTTGGCTGCCCAATTTTCACTCTTCTAGGTTGAAGCGTTCGTTTCCAGTAAGAGTTTGAATTTTTAGGTTTCACTATGTTTTCTCCTATATAGATAGATGTGTTGGGAACTCTAAATGAAACACGGTTTGTGCTAGCTCTTTGAAAATTGACAAAATAAAGTAGTTCTAAGTTCTGTCTCTATGGTTTGTTTCCTCTTGAAGCAGCCCTAAGCAGAGACTGCCTAAAGACACTTTCTTTGGAAAGGTGTGCCAAGCGTCCAAAAGTACTGGTTTTCTGAAATCTCGGCAAAATTTTTTCACCCAATCTTGATGAGACATTGTGGTAATGATCAGTTCACTAAGCCCACTTGGCTGCCCAATTTTTACTCTTCTAGGTTGAAGCGTACGTTTCCACTAAGGGTTTGAATTTTTAGGTTTCACTCTGTTTTCTCCTATATAGATAGATGTGTTTGGAACTCTAAATGAAACACGGTTTGTGCTAGGTCTTTGAAAATTCACAAAATAAAGAAGTTTTAGGATCTGTCTCTATGGTTTGTTTCCTCTTGAAGCAGCACTAACTAGACACTGCCTAAATACACTTTCATTGGAAAGGTGTGCCAAGCGTCCAAAAGTACTGGTTTTCTGAAATCTCAGCAAACATTTTTTCACCCAATCTTGATGAATCTCTGTGGTAATGATCAGTTCACTAAGCCCACTTGGCTGCCCAATTTTCACTCTTCTAGGTTGAAGCGTTTTTTTCCCTGTAAAAGTTTGAATTTTTAGGTTTCACTCTGTTTTCTCCTATGTAGATAGATGTGTTGGGAACTCTAAATGAAACACGGTTTGTGCTAGCTCTTTCAAAATTGACAAAATAAAGTAGTTTTAGGTTCTGTCTCTATGGTTTGTTTCCTCTTGAAGCAGCCCTAACTAGAGACTGCCTAAATACACTTTCATTGGAAAGGTGTGCAAAGCGTCTAAAAGTACTGCTTTTCTGAAATTTTGGGAAACCTTTTTTCACCCAATCTTGATGATTCTCTGTGGCAGTGATCAGTTCACTAAGTCCACTTGGCTGCCAAATTTTCACTCTTCTAGGTTGAAGCGTTCGTTTCCAGTAAGAGTTTGAATTTTTAGGTTTCACTCTGTTTTCTCCTATATAGATAGATGTGTTGGGAACTCTAAATGAAACACGGTTTGTGCAAGCTCTTTGAAAATTTAAAAAATAAAGTAGTTCTAAGTTCTGTCTCTATGGTTTGTTTTCTCTTGAAGCAGCCCTAAGAAGAGACTGCCTAAAGACACTTTCTTTGGAAAGGTGTGCCAAGCGTGCAAAAGTACTGGTTTTCTGAAATCTCGGCAAACATTTTTTCACCGAAACTTGATGAGACATTGTGTGAATGATAAGTTCCCTAAGCCCACTTGGCTGCCCAATTTTCACTCTTCTAGGTTGAAGGGTTCGTTTCCAGTAAGAGTTTGAATTTTTAGGTTTCACTCTGTTTTCTCCTATATAGATAGATGTGTTTGGAACTCTAAATGAAACACGGTTTGTGCTAGCTCTGAAAATTGACAAAATAAAGTAGTTTTAGGTTCTGTCTCTATGGTTTGTTTCCTCTTGAAGCAGCCCTAACTAGAGACTGCCTAAACACACTTTCATTAAAAGGTGTGCCAAGCGTGCAAAAGCACTTGTTTTCTGAAATCTCGGCAAACATTTTTTCACCCAATCTTGATGATTCTCTGTGGTAATGATCAGTTCCCTAAGTCCACTTGGCTGCCCAATTTTCACTCTTCTAGGTTGAAGCGTTCGTTTCCAGTAAGAGTTTGAATTTTTAGGTTTCACTCTGTTTTCTCCTATATAGATAGATGTGTTGGGAACTCTAAATGAAACACGGTTTGTGCTAGCTCTTTGAAAATTGACAAAATAAAGTAGTTTTAGGTTCTGTCTCTATGGTTTGTTTCCTCTTGAAGCAGCCCTAAGCAGAGACTGCCTAAAGACATTTTCATTGGAAAGGTGTGCCAAGCGTCCAAAAGTACTGGTTTTCTGAAATCTCGGCAAACCTTTTTTCACCCAATCTTGATGAGACATTGTGGTAATGATCAGTTCACTAAGCCCACTTGGCTGCCCAATTTTCACTCTTCTAGGTTGAAGCCTACGTTTCCACTAAGAATTTGAATTTTTAGGTTTCACTCTGTTTTCTCCTATATAGATAGATATGTTTGGAACTCTAAATGAAACACGGTTTGTGCTAGCTCTTTCAAAATTGACAAAATAAAGTAGTTTTAGGTTCTGTCTCTATGGTTTGTTTCCTCTTGAAGCAGCCCTAAGCAGAGAGTGCCTAAAGACATTTTCATTGGGAAGGTGTGCCAGGCGTCCAAAAGTACCAGTTTTCTGAAATCTCGGCAAACATTTTTTAACCCAATGTTGATGACTCTCTGTGGTAGTGATCAGTTCACTAAGTGCACTTGGCTGCCCAATTTTCACTCTTCTAGGTTGAAGCGTTCGTTTCCAGTAAGAGTTTGAATTTTTAGGTTCACTCTGTTTTCTTTTATATAGATAGATGTGTTGGGAACTCTAAATGAAACACGGTTTGTACTAGCTCTTTCAAAATTGACAAAATAAAGTAGTTTTAGGTTCTGTCTCTATGGTTTGTTTCCTCTTGAAGCAGCCCTAAAGAGAGACTGCCTAAAGACATTTTCATTTGAAAGGTGTGCCAAGCGTCCAAAAGTACTGGTTTTCTGAATTTTCGGCAAACGTTTTTTCACCCAATCTTGATGATTCTCTGTGGTAATGATCAGTTTCCTAAGCCCACTTGGCTGCCCAATTTTCACTCTTCTAGGTTGAAGCGGTCGTTTCCAGTAAGAGTTTGAATTTTTAGGTTTCACTAGTTTTCTCCTATATAGATAGATGTGTTTGGAACACTAAATGAAACACGGTTTGTGCTAGCTCTTTGAAAATTCACAAAATAAAGTAGTTTTAGGATCTGTTTCTATGGTTTGTTTCCTCTTGAAGCAGCCCTAACTAGAGACTGCCTAAATACACTTTCATTGGAAAGGTGTGCCAAGCGTCCAAAAGTACTGGTTTTCTGAAATCTCGGCAAACATTTTTTCACCCAATCTTGATGATTCTCTCTGGTAATGATCAGTTCACTAAGCCCACTTGGATGCCCAATTTTCACTCTTCTAGGTTGAAGCGTTCGTTTCCAGTAAGAGTTTGAATTTTTAGGTTTCACTCTGTTTTTTCCTATATAGATAGATGTGTTGGGAACTCTAAATGAAACACGGATTGTGCTAGCTCTTTGAAAATTGACAAAAAAAAAGTAGTTTTAGGTTCTGTCTCTATGGTTTGTTTCCTCTTGAAGCAGCCCTAACTAGAGACTGCCTAAATACACTTTCATTGGAAAGGTGTGCAAAGCGTCCAAAAGTACTGTTTTCTGAAATCTCGGCAAAGCTTTTTTTCACCCAAACTTGATGATTCTCTGTGGTAGTGATCAGTTCACTAAGTCAACTTGGCTGACCAATTTTCACTCTTCTAGGTTGAAGCGTTCGTTTCCAGTAAGAGTTTGAATTTTTAGGTTTCACTCTGTTATCTCCTATACAGATAGATGTGTTGGGAACTCTAAGTGAAAGACGGTTTGTGCTAGCTCTTTGAAAATTGACCAAATAAAGTAGTTTTAGGTTCTGTCTCTATGGTTTGTTTCCTCTTGAAGCAGCCCTAAGCAGAGACTGCCTAAAGACATTTTCATTGGAAAGGTGTGCCTAACGTCCAAAAGTACTGGTTTTCTGAAATCTCGGCAAAACTTTTTTCACCCAATCTTGATGAGACATTGTGGTAATGATCAGTTCACTAAGCCCACTTGGCTACCCAATTTTCACTCTTCTAGGTTGAAGCGTACGTTTCCAGTAAGAGTTTGAATTTTTAGGTTTCACTCTGTTTTCTCCTATATAGATAGATGTGTTTGGAACTCTAAATGAAACACGGTTTGTGCTAGCTCTTTGAAATTTGACAAAATAAAGTAGTTTTAGGTTCTGTCTCTATGGTTTGTTTCCTCTTGAAGCAGCCCTAAGCAGAGACTGCCTAAAGACACTTTCTTTGGAAAGGTGTGCCAAGCGTCCAAAAGTACTGGTTTTCTGAAATCTCGGCAAAACTTTTTTCACCCAATCTTGATGAGACATTGTGGTAATGATCAGTTCACTAAGCCCACTTGGCTGCCCAATTTTCACTCTAATAAGTTGAAGCGTACGTTTCCAGTAAGAGTTTGAATTTTTAGGTTTCACTCTGTTTTCTCCTATATAGATAGATGTGTTGGGAACTCTAAATGAAACACGGTTTGTGCTAGCTCTTTGAAAATTGACAAAATAAAGTAGTTTTAGGTTCTGTCTCTATGGTTTGTTTCCTCTTGAAGCAGCCCTAACTAGAGACTGCCTAAATACACTTTCATTGGAAAGGTGTGCCAAGCGTCCAAAAGTACTAGTTTTCTGAAATCTCGGCAAACATTTTTTAACCCAATGTTGATGATTCTCTGTGGTAGTGATCAGTTCACTAAGTGCACTTGGCTGCCCAATTTTCACTCTTCTTGGTTGAAGCGTTCGTTTCCAGTAAGAGTTTGAATTTTTAGGTTGCACTCTGTTTTCTCCTATATAGATAGATGTGTTGGGAAATCTAAATGAAACACGGTTTGTGCTAGCTGTTTGAAAATTGACAAAATAAAGTAGTTTTAGGTTCTGTCTCTACGGTTTGTTTCCTCTTGAAGCAGCCCTAAGCAGAGACTGCCTAAAGACATTTTCATTAAAAAGGTGTGCCAAGCTTACAAAAGTACTGGTTTTCTGAATTTTCGGCAAACATTTTTTCACCCAATCTTGATGATTCTCTCTGGTAATGATCAGTTCACTAAGCCCACTTGGATGCCCAATTTTCACTCTTCTAGGTTGAAGCGTTCGTTTCCAGTAAGAGTTTGAATTTTTAGGTTTCACTCTGTATTCTCCTATATAGATAGATGTGTTGGGAACTCTAAATGAAACACGGATTGTGCTAGCTCTTTCAAAATTGACAAAAAAAAGTAGTTTTAGGTTCTGTCTCTATGGTTTGTTTCCTCTTGAAGCAGCCCTAAGCAGAGACTGCCTAAAGACATTTTCATTGGAAAGGTGTGCCAAGCGTCGAAAAGTACTGGTTTTCTGAAATCTCGGCAAACCTTTTTTCACCCAATCTTGATGAGACATTGTGGTAATGATCAGTTCACTAAGCCCACTTGGCTGCCCAATTTTCACTCTTCTAGGTTGAAGCGTTCGTTTCCAGTAAGAGTTTGAATTTTTAGGTTTCACTCTGTTTTCTCCTATATAGATAGATGTGTTGGGAACTCTAAATGAAACACGGATTGTGCTAGCTCTTTGAAAATTGACAAAAAAAAGTAGTTTTAGGTTCTGTCTCTATGGTTTGTTTCCTCTTGAAGCAGCCCTAACTAGAGACTGCCTAAATACACTTTCATTGGAAAGGTGTGCAAAGCGTCCAAAAGTACTGCTTTTCTGAAATCTCGGCAAAGCTTTTTTTCACCCAAACTTGATGATTCTCTGTGGTAGTGATCAGTTCAATAAGTCAACTTGGCTGACCAATTTTCACTCTTTTAGGTTGAAGCGTTCGTTTCCAGTAAGAGTTTGAATTTTTAGGTTTCACTCTGTTATCTCCTATACAGATAGATGTGTTGGGAACTCTAAGTGAAAGACGGTTTGTGCTAGCTCTTTGAAAATTGACCAAATAAAGTAGTTTTAGGTTCTGTCTCTATGGTTTGTTTCCTCTTGAAGCAGCCCTAAGCAGAGACTGCCTAAAGACATTTTCATTGGAAAGGTGTGCCAAGCGTCCAAAAGTACTGGTTTTCTGAAATCTCGGCAAAACTTTTTTCACCCAATCTTGATGAGACATTGTGGTAATGATCAGTTCACTAAGCCCACTTGGCTACCCAATTTTCACTCTTCTAGGTTGAAGCGTACGTTTCCAGTAAGAGTTTGAATTTTTAGGTTTCACTCTGTTTTCTCCTATATAGATAGATGTGTTTGGAACTCTAAATGAAACACGGTTTGTGCTAGCTCTTTGAAATTTGACAAAATAAAGTAGTTTTAGGTTCTGTCTCTATGGTTTGTTTCCTCTTGAAGCAGCCCTAACTAGAGACTGCCTAAATACACTTTCATTAGAATGGTGTGCCAAGCGTCCAAAAGTACTAGATTTCTGAAATCTCGGCAAACATTTTTTTAACCCAATCTTGATGATTCTCTGTGGTAGTGATCCGTTCACCAAGTCCACTTGGCTGCCCAATTTTCACTCTTCTAGGTTGAAGCGTTCGTTTCCAGTAAGAGTTTGAATTTTTAGGTTTCACTCTGTTTTCTCCTATATTGATATATGTGTTGGGAACTCTAAATGAAACACGGATTGTGCTAGCTCTTTGAAAATTGACAAAAAAAAAGTAGTTTTAGGTTTTGTCTCTATGGTTTGTTTCCTCTTGAAGCAGCCCTAACTAGAGACTGCCTAAATACACTTTCATTGGAAAGGTGTGCAAAGCGTCCAAAAATACTGCTTTTCTGAAATCTCGGCAAAGCTTTTTTTCACCCAAACTTGATGATTCTCTGTGGTAGTGATCAGTTCACTAAGTCAACTTGGCTGACCAATTTTCACTCTTCTAGGTTGAAGCGTTCGTTTCCAGTAAGAGTTTGAATTTTAGGTTTCACTCTGTTATCTCCTATACAGATAGATGTGTTGGGAACTCTAAATGAAAGACGGTTTGTGCTAGCTCTTTGAAAATTGACCAAATAAAGTAGTTTTAGGTTCTGTCTCTATGGTTTGTTTCCTCTTGAAGCAGCCCTAAGCAGAGACTGCCTAAAGACATTTTCATTGGAAAGGTGTGCCAAGGGTCCAAAAGTACTGGTTTTCAGAAATTTCGGCAAAGTTTTTTTCACCCAATCTTGATGAGACATTGTGGTAATGATCAGTTCACTAAGCCCACTTGGCTGCCCAATTTTTCACTCTTCTAGGTTGAAGCGTACGTTTCCAGTAAGAGTTTGAATTTTTAGGTTTCACTCTGTTTTCTCCTATATAGATAGATGTGTTTGGAACTCTAAATGAAACACGGTTTGTGCTAGCTCTTTCAAAATTGACAAAATAAAGTAGTTTTAGGTTCTGTCTCTATGGTTTGTTTCCTCTTGAAGCAGCCCTAACTAGAGACTGCCTAAATACACTTTCATTAGAATGGTGTGCCAAGCGTCCAAAAGTACTAGATTTCTGAAATCTCGGCAAACATTTTTTTAACCCAATCTTGATGATTCTCTGTGGTAGTGATCCGTTCACCAAGTCCACTTGGCTGCCCAATTTTCACTCTTCTAGGTTGAAGCCTTCGTTCCCAGTAAGAGTTTGAATTTTTAGGTTTCACTCTGTTTTCTCCTATATAGATAGATGTGTTGGGAACTCTAAATGAAACACGGTTTGTGCTAGCTCTTTGAAAATTGACAAAATAAAGTAGTTCTAAGTTCTGTCTCTATGGTTTGTTTTCTCTTGAAGCAGCCCTAAGCAGAGACTGCCTAAAGACACTTTCTTTGGAAAGGTGTGCCAAGCGTCCAAAAGTACTGGTTTTCTGAAATCTCGGCAAAACTTTTTTCACCCAATCTTGATGAGACATTGTGGTAATGATCAGTTCACTAAGCCCACTTGGCTGCCCAATTTTCACTCTAATAGGTTGAAGCGTACGTTTCCAGTAAGAGTTTGAATTTTTAGGTTTCACTCTGTTTTCTCCTATATAGATAGATGTGTTGGGAACTCTAAATGAAACACGGTTTGTGCTAGCTCTTTGAAAATTGACAAAATAAAGTAGTTTTAGGTTCTGTCTCTATGGTTTGTTTCCTCTTGAAGCAGCCCTAACTAGAGACTGCCTAAATACACTTTCATTGGAAAGGTGTGCCAAGCGTCCAAAAGTACTAGTTTTCTGAAATCTCGGCAAACATTTTTTAACCCAATGTTGATGATTCTCTGTGGTAGTGATCAGTTCACTAGTGCACTTGGCTGCCCAATTTTCACTCTTCTCGGTTGAAGCGTTCGTTTCCAGTAAGAGTTTGAATTTTTAGGTTGCACTCTGTTTTCTCCTATATAGATAGATGTGTTGGGAAATCTAAATGAAACACGGTTTGTGCTAGCTGTTTGAAAATTGACAAAATAAAGTAGTTTTAGGTTCTGTCTCTACGGTTTGTTTCCTCTTGAAGCAGCCCTAAGCAGAGACTGCCTAAAGACATTTTCATTAAAAAGGTGTGCCAAGCTTCCAAAAGTACTGGTTTTCTGAATTTTCGGCAAACATTTTTTCACCCAATCTTGATGATTCTCTCTGGTAATGATCAGTTCACTAAGCCCACTTGGATGCCCAATTTTCACTCTTCTAGGTTGTAGCGTTCGTTTCCAGTAAGAGTTTGAATTTTTAGGTTTCACTCTGTTTTCTCCTATATAGATAGATGTGTTGGGAACTCTAAATGAAACACGGATTGTGCTAGCTCTTTCAAAATTGACAAAAAAAAGTAGTTTTAGGTTCTGTCTCTATGGTTTGTTTCCTCTTGAAGCAGCCCTAAGCAGAGACTGCCTAAAGACATTTTCATTGGAAAGGTGTGCCAAGCGTCGAAAAGTACTGGTTTTCTGAAATCGCGGCAAACCTTTTTTCACCCAATCTTGATGAGACATTGTAGTAATGATCAGTTCACTAAGCCCACTTGGCTGCCCAATTTTCACTCTTCTAGGTTGAAGCGTTCGTTTCCAGTAAGAGTTTGAATTTTTAGGTTTCACTCTGTTTTCTCCTATGTAGATAGATGTGTTGGGAACTCTAAATGAAACACGGTTTGTGCTAGCTCTTTCAAAATTGACAAAATAAAGTAGTTTTAGGTTCTGTCTCTATGGTTTGTTTCCTCCTTGAAGCAGCCCTAAGCAGAGACTGCCTAAAGACATTTTCATTGGAAAGGTGTGCCAAGCGTCCAAAAGTACTGGTTTTCTGAAATCTCGGCAAAACTTTTTTCACCCAATCTTGATGAGACATTGTGGTAATGATCAGTTCACTAAGCCCACTTGGCTGCCCAATTTTCACTCTTCTAGGTTGAAGCGTATGTTTCCACTAAGAGTTTGAATTTTTAGGTTTCACTCTGTTTTCTCCTATATAGATAGATATGTTTCGAACTCTAAATGAAACACGGTTTGTGCTAGCTCTTTCAAAATTGACAAAATAAAGTAGTTTTAGGTTCTGTCTCTATGGTTTGTTTCCTCTTGAAGGAGCCCTAAGCAGAGACTGCCTAAAGACATTTTCATTGGAAAGCTGTGCCAAGCGTCCAAAAGTACTGGTTTTCTGAAATTTCGGCAAACCTTTTTTAACCCAATCTTAAGGAGACATTGTGGTAATGATCAGTTCTCTAAGCCCACTTGGCTGCCCAATTTCACTCTTCTAGGTTGAAGCGTTCGTTTCCAGTAAGAGTTTGAATTTTTAGATTTCACTCTGTTTTCTCCTATATACATAGATGTGTTTGGAACACTAAATGAAACACGGTTTGTGCTAGGTCTTTGAAAATTCACAAAATAAAGAAGTTTTAGGATCTGTCTCTATGGTTTGTTTCCTCTTGAAGCAGCCCTAACTAGACACTGTCTAAATACACTTTCATTGGAAAGGTGTGCCAAGCGTCCAAAAGTACTGGTTTTATGAAATCTCAGCAAACATTTTCTCACCCAATCTTGATGATTCTCTTTGGTAATGATCAGTTCACTAAGCTCACTTGGCTGCCCAATTTACACTCTTCTAGGTTGAAGCGTTCGTTTCCAGTAAGAGTTTGAATTTTTAGGTTTCACTCTGTTTTCTCCTATATAGATAGATGTGTTGGGAACGCTAAATGAAACACGGTTTGTGCTAGCTCTTTGAAAATTGACAAAATAAAGTAGTTTTAGGTTCTGTCTCTATGGTTTGTTTCCTCTTGAAGCAGCCCTAAGCAGAGACTGCCTAAAGACATTTTCATTGGAAAGGTGTGCCAAGCGTCCAAAAGTACTGGTTTTCTGAAATCTCGGCAAACCTTTTTTCACCCAATCTTGATGAGACATTGTGGTAATGATCAGTTCACTAAGCCCACTTGGCTGCCCAATTTTCACTCTTCTAGGTTGAAGCGTTCGTTTCCAGTAAGAGTTTGAATTTTTAGGTTTCACTCTGTTTTCTCCTATGTAGATAGATGTGTTGGGAACTCTAAATGAAACACGGTTTGTGCTAGCTCTTTCAAAATTGACAAAATAAAGTAGTTTTAGGTTCTGTCTCTATGGTTTGTTTCCTCTTGAAGCAGCCCTAAGCAGAGACTGCCTAAAGATATTTTCATTGGAAAGGTGTGCCAAGCGTCCAAAAGTACTGGTTTTCTGAAATCTCGGCAAACCTTTTTTCACCCAATCTTGATGAGACATTGTGGTAATGATCAGTTCACTAAGCCCACTTGGCTGCCCAATTTTCACTCTTCTAGGTTGAAGCGTTCCTTTCCAGGAAGAATTTGAATTTTTAGGTTTCACTCTGTTTTCTCCTATATAGATAGATATGTTGGGAACTCTAAATGAAAGACGGTTTGTGCTAGCTCTTTGAAAATTGAAAAAAATAAAGTAGTTTTAGGTTCTGTCTCTATGGTTTGTTTCCTCTTGAAGGAGCCCTAAGCAGAGACTGCCTAAAGACATTTTCATTGAAAAGCTGTGCCAAGCGTCCAAAAGTACTGGTTTTCTGAAATTTCGGCAAACCTTTTTTAACCCAATCTTGAGGAGACATTGTGGTAATGATCCGTTCTCTAAGCCCACTTGGCTGCCCAATTTTTACTCTTCTAGGTTGAAGCGTTCGTTTCCAGTAAGAGTTTGAATTTTTAGATTTCACTCTGTTTTCTCCTATATACATAGATGTGTTTGGAACACTAAATGAAACACGGTTTGTGCTAGGTCTTTGAAAATTCACAAAATAAAGAAGTTTTAGGATCTGTCTCTATGGTTTGTTTCCTCTTGAAGCAGCCCTAACTAGACACTGTCTAAATACACTTTCATTGGAAAGGTGTGCCAAGCGTCCAAAAGTACTGGTTTTCTGAAATCTCAGCAAACATTTTCTCACCCAATCTTGATGATTCTCTTTGGTAATGATCAGTTCACTAAGCTCACTTGGCTGCCCAATTTACACTCTTCTAGGTTGAAGCGTTCGTTTCCAGTAAGAGTTTGAATTTTTAGGTTTCACTCTGTTTTCTCCTATATAGATGGATGTGTTGGGAACTCTAAATGAAACACGGTTTGTGCTAGCTCTTTGAAAATTGACAAAATAAAGTAGTTTTAGGTTCTGTCTCTATGGTTTGTTTCCTCTTGAAGCAGCCCTAAGCAGAGACTGCCTAAAGACATTTTCATTGGAAAGGTGTGCCAAGCGTCGAAAAGTACTGGTTTTCTGAAATCTCGGCAAACCTTTTTTCACCCAATCTTGATGAGACATTGTGGTAATGATCAGTTCACTAAGCCCACTTGGCTGCCCAATTTTCACTCTTCTAGGTTGAAGCGTTCGTTTCCAGTAAGAGTTTGAATTTTTAGGTTTCACTCTGTTTTCTCCTATGTAGATAGATGTGTTGGGAACTCTAAATGAAACACGGTTTGTGCTAGCTCTTTCAAAATTGACAAAATAAAGTAGTTTTAGGTTCTGTCTCTATGGTTTGTTTCCTCTTGAAGCAGCCCTAAGCAGAGACTGCCTAAAGACATTTTCATTGGAAAGGTGTGCCAAGCGTCCAAAAGTACTGGTTTTCTGAAATCTCGGCAAAACTTTTTTCACCCAATCTTGATGAGACATTGTGGTAATGATCAGTTCACTAAGCCGACTTGGCTGCCCAATTTTCACTCTTCTAGGTTGAAGCGTATGTTTCCACTAAGAGTTTGAATTTTTAGGTTTCACTCTGTTTTCTCCTATATAGATAGATATATTTCGAACTCTAAATGAAACACGGTTTGTGCTAGCTCTTTCAAAATTGACAAAATAAAGTAGTTTTAGGTTCTGTCTCTATGGTTTGTTTCCTCTTGAAGCAGCCCTAAGCAGAGACAGCCTAAAGACATTTTCACTGGAAAGGTGTGCCAAGCGTCCAAAAGTACTGGGTTTTTGAAATTTCGGCAAACGTTTTTTCACCCAATCTTGAGGAGACATTGTGGTAATGATCAGTTCACTAAGCCCACTTGGCTGCCCTATTTTCACTCTTCTAGGTTGAAGCGTTCGTTTCCAGTAAGAGTTTGAATTTTTAGGTTTCACTCTGTTTTCTCCTATATAGATAGATGTGTTGGGAACTCTAAATGAAACACGGTTTGTGCTAGCTCTTTGAAAATTGACAAAATAAAGTAGTTTTAGGTTCTGTCTCTATGGTTTGTTTCCTCTTGAAGCAGCCCTAAGCAGAGACTGCCTAAAGACATTTTCATTGGAAAGGTGTGCCAAGCGTCCAAAAGTACTGGTTTTCTGAAATCTCGGCAAAACTTTTTTCACCCAATCTTGATGAGACATTGTGGTAATGATCAGTTCACTAAGCCCACTTGGCTGCCCAATTTTCACTCTTCTAGGTTGAAGCGTATGTTTCCACTAAGAGTTTGAATTTTTAGTTTTCACTCTGTTTTCTCCTATATAGATAGATGTGTTTGGAACTCTAAATGAAACACGGTTTGTGGTAGCTCTTTCAAAATTGACAAAATAAAGTAGTTTTAGGTTCTGTCTCTATGGTTTGTTTCCTCTTGAAGCAGCCCTAAGCAGAGACTGCCTAAAGACATTTTCATTGGAAAGGTGTGCCAAGAGTCCAAAAGTACTGGTTTTTTGAAATTTTGGCAAAAGTTTTTTCACCCAATCTTGATGAGACATTGTGGTAATGATCAGTTCACTAAGCCCACTTGGCTGCCCAATTTTCACTCTAATAGGTTGAAGCGTACGTTTCCAGTAAGAGTTTGAATTTTTAGGTTTCACTCTGTTTTCTCCTATATAGATAGATGTGTTGGGAACTCTAAATGAAACACGGTTTGTGCTAGCTCTTTGAAAATTGACCAAATAAAGTACTTTTAGGTTCTGTCTCTATGGTTTGTTTCCTCTTGAAGCAGCCCTAACTAGAGACTGCCTAAATACACTTTCATTGGAAAGGTGTGCCAAGCGTCCAAAAGTACTAGTTTTCTGAAATCTCGGCAAACATTTTTTAACCCAATGTTGATGATTCTCTGTGGTAGTGATCAGTTCACTAAGTGCACTTGGCTGCCCAATTTTCACTTTTCTAGGTTGAAGCGTTCGTTTCCAGTAAGAGTTTGAATTTTTAGGTTGCACTCTGTTTTCTCCTATATAGATAGATGTGTTGGGAACTCTAAATGAAACACGGTTTGTGCTAGCTCTTTCAAAATTGACAAAATAAAGTAGTTTTAGGTTCTGTCTCTATGGTTTGTTTCCTCTTGAAGCAGCCCTAACTAGAGACTGCCTAAAGACATTTTCATTAAAAAGGTGTCCCAAGTGTCCAAAAGTACTGGTTTTCTGAAATCTCGGCAAACCTTTTTTCACCCAATCTTGAGGAGACATTGTGGTAATGATCAGTTCACTAAGCCCACTTGGCTGCCCAATTTTCACTCTTCTAGGTTGAAGCGTTCGTTTCCAGTAAGAGTTTGAATTTTTAGGTTTCACTCTGTTATCTCCTATACAGATAGATGTGTTGGGAACTCTAAATGAAACACGATTTGTGCTAGCTCTTTCAAAATTGACAAAATAAAGTAGTTTTAGGTTCTGTCTCTATGGTTTGTTTCCTCTTGAAGCAGCCCTAAGCAGAGACTGCCTAAAGACATTTTCATTGGAAAGTTGTGCCAAGCGTCCAAAAGTACTGGTTTTCTGAAATCTCGGCAAACCTTTTTTCACCCAATCTTAATGAGACATTGTGGTAATGATCAGTTCACTAAGCCCACTTGGCTGCCCAATTTTCACTCTTCTAGGTTGAAGCGTACGTTTCCAGTAAGAGTTTGAATTTTTAGGTTTCACTCTGTTTTCTCCTATATAGATAGATGTGTTTTTTAACTCTAAATGAAACACGATTTGTGCTAGCTCTTTGAAAATTGACAAAATAAAATAGTTTTAGGTTCTGTCTCTATGGTTTGTTTCCTCTTGAAGCAGCCCTAACTAGAGACTGCCTAAATACACTTTCATTGGAAAGGTGTGCCAAGCGTCCAAAAGTACTAGTTTTCTGAAATCTCGGCAAACATTTTTTCACCCAATCTTGATGATTCTCTGTGGTAGTGATCAGTTCACTAAGCCCACTTGGCTGCCCAATTTTCACTCTTCTAGGTTGAAGCGTTCGTTTCCAGTAAGAGTTTGAATTTTTAGTTGCACTCTGTTTTCTCCTATATAGATAGATGTGTTGGGAAATCTAAATGAAACACGGTTTGTGCTAGCTGTTTGAAAATTGACAAAATAAAGCAGTTTTAGTTTCTGTCTCTATCGTTTTGTTTCCTCTTGAAGCAGCCCTAAGCAGAGACTCCCTAAAGACATTTCATTGGAAAGGTGTGCCAAGCGTCCAAAAGTACTGGTTTTCTGAAATCTCGGCAAACCTTTTTTAACCCAATCTTGATGAGACATTGTGGTAATGATCAGTTCACTAAGCCCACTTGGCTGCCCTATTTTCACTCTCCTAGGTTAAAGCGTTCGTTTCCAGTAAGAGTTTGAATTTTTAGGTTCACTCTGTTTTCTCCTATATAGATAGATGCGTTTGGAACTCTAAATGAAACACGGTTTGTGCTAGCTCTTTGAAAATCAGAAAATAAAGTAGTTTTAGCTTCTGTCTCTACGGTTTGTTTTTTCTTGAAGCAGCCCTAACTAGAGACTGCCTAAATACACTTTCATTGGAAAGGTGTGCCAAGCGTCCAAAAGTACTGCTTTTCTGAAATCTCCGCAAAGCTTTTTTCACCCAATCTTGATAATTCTCTGTGGTAGTGATCAGTTCACTAAGTCCACTTGGCTGCCCAATTTTCATTCTTCTAGGTTGAAGCGTTCGTTTCAAGTAAGAGTTTGAATTTTTAGGTTTCACTCTGTTATCTCCTATAGAGATAGATGTGTTGGGAACTCTAAATGAAACACGGTTTGTGCTAGCTCTTTGAAAATTGACAAAATAAAGTATTTTAGGTTCTGTCTCTATGGTTTGTTTCCTCTTGAAGCAGCCCTAAGCAGAGACTTCCAAAAGACATTTCCATTGGAAAGGTGTGCCAAGCCTCCAAAAGTACTGGTTTTCTGAAATCTCGGCAAACCTTTTTTCACCCAATCTTGATGAGACATTGTCGTAATGATCAGTTCACTAAGCCCACTTGGCTGCCCAATTTTCACTCTTCTAGGTTGAAGCGTTCGTTTTCAGTAAAGGTTTGAATTTTTAGGTTTCACTCTGTTTTCTCCTATATAGACAGATGTGTTTGGAACTCTAAATGAAACACGGTTTGTGCTAGCTCTTTGATAATTGCAAAATACAGTAGTTTTAGGTTCTGTCTCTATGGTTTGTTTCCTCTTGAAGCAGCCCTAACTAGAGACTGCCTAAATACACTTTCATTGGAAAGGTGTGCAAAGCGTCCAAAAGTACTGCTTTTCTGAAATCTTGGGAAACCTTTTTTCACACAATCTTGATGATTCTCTGTGGCAGTGATCAGTTCACTAAGTCCACTTGGCTGAAAATTTTCACTCTTCTAGGTTGAAGCATTCGTTTCCAGTAAGAGTTTGAATTTTTAGGTTTCACTCTGTTTTCTCCTATATAGATAGATGTGTTGGGAACTCTAAATGAAACACGGTTTGTGCTAGCTCTGAAAATTGACAAAATAAAGTAGTTTTAGGTTCTGTCTCTATGGTTTGTTTCCTCTTGAAGCAGCCCTAACTAGAGACTGCCTAAATACACTTTCATTCAAAGGTGTGCGCAGCGTCCAAAAGTACTTGTTTTCTGAAATCTCGGCATACATTTTTTCACCCAATCTTGATGATTCTCTGTGAAAAAGATCACTTCACTAAGTCCACTTGGCTGCCCAATTTTCACTCTTCTAGGTTGAAGCGTTCGTTTCCAGAAAGAGTTTGAATTTTTAGGTTTCACTCTGTTTTCTCCTATATAGATAGATGTGTTTGGAACACTAAATGAAACACGGTTTGTGCTAGCTCTTTGAAAATTCACAAAATAAAGTAGTTTTAGGATCTGTCTCTATGGTTTGTTTCCTCTTGAAGCAGCCCTAACTAGAGACTGCCTAAATACACTTTCATTGGAAAGGTTTGCCAAGCGTCCAAAAGTACTGGTTTTCTGAAATTTTTTTCACCCAATCTTGATGATTCTCTGTGGTAATGATCAGTTCACTAAGCCCACTTGGCTTCCTATTTTCACTCTTCTAGGTTGAAGCGTTCGTTTCCAGTAAGAGTTTGAATTTTTAGATTTCACTCTGTTTTCTCCTATATAGATATATGTGTTTGGAACTCTAAATGAAACACGGTTTGTGCTAGCGCTTTGAAAATTGACAAAATTAAAGTAGTTTTAGGTTCTGTCTCTATGGTTTGTTTCCTCTTGAAGCAGTCCTAACTAGAGACTGCCTAAATACACTTTCATTGGAAAGGTGTGCCAAGCGTCCAAAAGTACTGGTTTTCTGAAATCTCGGCAAAGCTTTTTTTCACCCAATCTTGATGACTCTCTGTGTTAGTGATCAGTTCACTAAGTCCACTTGGCTGACCAATTTTCACTCTTCTAGGTTGAAGCGTTCGTTTCCAGTAAGAGTTTGAATTTTTAGGTTTCACTCTGTTATCTCCTATACAGATAGATGTGTTGGGAACTCTAAATGAAACACGATTTGTTCTAGCTCTTTGAAAATTGACAAAATAACGTAGTTTTAGGTTCTGTCTCTATGGTTTGTTTCCTCTTAAAGCAGCCCTAAGCAGAGACGGCCTAAAGACATTTTCATTGGAAAGGTGTGCCAAGCGTCCAAAAGTACTGGTTTTCTGAAATCTCGGCAAACCCTTTTTCACCCAATCTTGATGAGACATTGTGGTAATGATCAGTTCACTAAGCCCACTTGTCTGACAATTTTCACTCTTCTAGGTTGAAGCGTTCGTTTTCAGTAAAGGTTTGAATTTTTAGATTTCACTCTGTTTTCTCCTATATAGACAGATGTGTTTGGAACTCTAAATGAAACACGGTTTGTGCTAGCTCTTTGATAATTGACAAAATACAGTAGTTTTAGGTTCTGTCTCTATGGTTTGTTTCCTCTTGAAGCAGCCCTAACTAGAGACTGCCTAAATACACTTTCATTGGAAAGGTGTGCAAAGCGTCGAAAAGTACTGCTTTTCTGAAATCTTGGGAAACATTTTCACACAATCTTGATGATTCTCTGTGGCAGTGATCAGTTCACTAAGTCCACTTGGCTGAAAATTTTCACTCTTCTAGGTTGAAGCATTCGTTTCCAGTAAGAGTTTGAATTTTTAGGTTTCACTCTGTTTTCTCCTATATAGATAGATGTGTTGGGAACTCTAAATGAAACACGGTTTGTGCTAGCTCTGAAAATTGACAAAATAAAGTAGTTTTAGGTTCTGTCTCTATGGTTTGTTTCCTCTTGAAGCAGCCCTAACTAGAGACTGCCTAAATACACTTTCATTCAAAGGTGTGCGCAGCGTCCAAAAGTACTTGTTTTCTGAAATCTCGGCATACATTTTTTCACCCAATCTTGATGATTCTCTGTGAAAAAGATCAGTTCACTAAGTCCACTTGGCTGCCCAATTTTCACTCTTCTAGGTTGAAGCGTTCGTTTCCAGTAAGAGTTTGAATTTTTAGGTTTCACTCTGTTTTCTCCTATATAGATAGATGTGTTTGGAACACTAAATGAAACACGGTTTGTGCTAGCTCTTTGAAAATTCACAAAATAAAGTAGTTTTAGGATCTGTCTCTATGGTTTGTTTCCTCTTGAAGCAGCCCTAACTAGAGACTGCCTAAATACACTTTCATTGGAAAGGTTTGCCAAGCGTCCAAAAGTACTGGTTTTCTGAAATCTCGGCAAACATTTTTTCAACCCAATCTTGATGATTCTCTGTGGTAATGATCAGTTCACTAAGCCCACTTGGCTTCCTATTTTCACTCTTCTAGGTTGAAGCGTTCGTTTCCAGTAAGAGTTTGAATTTTTAGATTTCACTCTGTTTTCTCCTATATAGATATATGTGTTTGGAACTCTAAATGAAACACGGTTTGTGCTAGCTCTTTGAAAATTGACAAAATAAAGTAGTTTTAGGTTCTGTCTCTATGGTTTGTTTCCTCTTGAAGCAGTCCTAACTAGAGACTGCCTAAATACACTTTCATTGGAAAGGTGTGCCAAGCGTCCAAAAGTACTGGTTTTCTGAAATCTCGGCAAAGCTTTTTTTCACCCAATCTTGATGACTCTCTGTGTTAGTGATCAGTTCACTAAGTCCACTTGGCTGACCAATTTTCACTCTTCTAGGTTGAAGCGTTCGTTTCCAGTAAGAGTTTGAATTTTTAGGTTTCACTCTGTTATCTCCTATACAGATAGATGTGTTGGGAACTCTAAATGAAACACGATTTGTTCTAGCTCTTTGAAAATTGACAAAATAACGTAGTTTTAGGTTCTGTCTCTATGGTTTGTTTCCTCTTAAAGCAGCCCTAAGCAGAGACGGCCTAAAGACATTTTCATTGGAAAGGTGTGCCAAGCGTCCAAAAGTACTGGTTTTCTGAAATCTCGGCAAACCCTTTTTCACCCAATCTTGATGAGACATTGTGGTAATGATCAGTTCACTAAGCCCACTTGTCTGACAATTTTCACTCTCCTAGGTTGAAGCGTTCGTTTCCAGTAAGAGTTTGAATTTTTAGGTTTCACTCTGTTTTCTCCTATATAGATAGATGTGTTTGGAACTCTAAATGAAACACGGTTTGTGCTAGCTCTTTGAAAATTGACAAAATAAAGTAGTTTTAGGTTCTGTCTCTATGGTTTGTTTCCTCTTGAAGCAGCCCTCACTAGAGACTGCCTAAATACACGTTCATTGGAAAGGTGTGCCAAGCGTCCAAAAGTACTAGTTTTCTGAAATCTCGGCAAACATTTTTTAACCCAATCTTGATGATTCTCTGTGGTAGTGATCAGTTCACTAAGTCCACTTGGCTGCCCAATTTTCACTCTTCTAGGTTGAAGCGTTCCTTTCCAGTAAGAGTTTGAATTTTTAGGTTTCACTCTGTTTTCTCCTATATAGATATTTGTGTTGGGAACTCTAAATGAAACACAGTTTGTGCTAGGTCTTTGAAAATTGACAAAATAAAGTAGTTTTAGGTTCTGTCTCTATGGTTTGTTTCCTCTTGAAGCAGCCCTAAGCAGAGACTCCCTAAAGACGTTTTCATTGGAAAGGTATGAAAAGCATCCAAAAGTACTGGTTTTCTGAAATCTCTGCAAACCTTTTTTAACCCATTCTTGATGAGACATTGTGGTAATGATCAGTTCACTAAGCCCACTTGGCTGCCCAATTTTCACTCTCCTAGGTTGAAGCGTTCGTTTCCAGTAAGAGTTTGAATTTTTAGGTTTCACTCTGTTTTCTCCTATATAGATAGATGTGTTTGGAACTCTAAATGAAACACGGATTGTGCTAGCTCTTTGAAAATTGACAAAATAAATTAGTTTTAGGTTCTGTCCCTATGTTTTGTTTCCTCTTGAAGCAGCCCTAACTAGAGACGGCCTAAATACACTTTCATTGGAAAGGTGTGCCAAGCGTCCAAAAGTACTAGTTTTCTGAAATGTCGGCAAACATTTTTTTAACCCAATGTTGATGATTCTCTGTGGTACTGATCAGTTCACTAAGTCCACTTGGCTGCAAAACTTTCACTCTTCTAGGTTGAAGCGTTCGTTTCCAGTAAGAGTTTGAATTTTTAGGTTGCACTCTGTTTTCTCCTATATAGATAGATGTGTTGGGAACTCTAAATGAAACACGGTTTGTGCTAGCTCTTTCAAAATTGACAAAATAAAGTAGTTTTAGGTTCTGTCTCTATGGTTTGTTTCCTCTTGAAGCAGCCCTAAGCAGAGACTGCCTAAAGACATTTTCATTGGAAAGGTGTGCCAAGCGTCCAAAAGTACTGGTTTTCTGAAATTTCTGCAAACGTTTTTTCACCCAATCTTGATGAGACATTGTGGTAATGATCAGTTCACTAAGCCCACTTGGCTGCCCAATTTTCACTCTTCTAGGTTGAAGCGTTCGTTTCCAGGAAGAATTTGAATTTTAAGGTTTCACTCTGTTTTCTCCTATATAGATAGATGTGTTTGGAACTCTAAATGAAACACGGTTTGTGCTAGCTCTGAAATTGACAAAATAAAGTAGTTTTAGGTTCTGTCTCTATGGTTTGTTTCCTCTTGAAGCAGCCCTAACTAGAGACTGCGTAAATACACTTTCATTCAAACGTGTGCCAAGCGTCCGAAAGTACTGGTTTTCTGAAATCTCGGCAAACCTTTTTTCACCCAATCTTGATGAGACATTGTGGTAATGATCAGTTCACTAAGCCCACTTGGCTGCCCAATTTTCACTCTTCTATGTTGAAGCGTACGTTTCCAGTAAGAGTTTGAATTTTTAGGTTTCACTCTGTTTTCTCCTATATAGATAGATGTGTTTGGAACTCTAAATGAAACACGGTTTGTGCTAGCTCTTTGAAATTTAAAAAATAAAGTAGTTCTAAGTTCTGTCTCTATGGTTTGTTTTCTCTTGAAGCAGCCCTAAGCAGAGACTGCCTAAAGACACTTTCTTTGGAAAGGTGTGCCTAGCGTCCAAAAGTACTGGTTTTCTGAAATCTCGGCAAACATTTTTTCACCCAAACTTGATGAGACATTGTGTTAATGATCAGTTCCCTACGCCCACTTGGCTGCCCCAATTTTCACTCTTCTAGGTTGAACGGTTCGTTTCCACTAAGAGTTTGAATTTTAAGGTTTCACTGTGTTTTCTCCTATATAGATAGATGTGTTTGGAACTCTAATGAAACACAGTTTGTGCTAGCTCTGAAAATTGACAAAATAAAGTAGTTTTAGGTTCTGTCTTTATGGTTTGTTTCCTCTTGAAGCAGCACTAACTAGAGACTGCCTAAATACACTTTCATTCAAAGGTGTGCCAAGCGTCCAAAAGTACTGGTTTTCTGAAATCTCGGCAAACATTTTTTCACCCAATCTTGATGATTCTCTGTGGTAATGATGAGTTCACTAAGTCCACTTGGCTGCCCAATTTTCACTCTTCTAGGTTGAAGCGTACGTTTCCAGTAAGAGTTTGAATTTTTAGGTTTCACTCTGTTTTCTCCTATATAGATAGAAGTGTTGGGAACTCTAAATGAAACACGGTTTGTGATAGCTCTTTGAAAATTGACAAAATAAAGTAGTTTTAGGTTCTGTCTCTATGGTTTGTTTCCTCTTGAAGCAGCCCTAAGCAGAGACTGCCTAAAGACATTTTCATTGGAGAGGTGTGCCAAGCGTCCAAAAGTACTGGTTTTCTGAAATCTCGGCAGACTTTTTTTCACCCAATCTTGATGAGACATTGTGGTAATGATAAGTTCACTAAGCCCACTTGGCTGCCCAATTTTCACTCTTCTAGGTTGAATCGTACGTTTCCAGTAAGAGTTTGAATTTTTAGGTTTCACTCTGTTTTCTCCTATATAGATAGATGTGTTTGGAACTCTAAATGAAAGACTGTTTGTGCTAGCTCTTTGAAAATGGACAAAATAAAGTAGTTTTTAGGTTCTGTCTCTATGGTTTGTTTCCTCTTGAAGGAGCCCTAAGCAGAGACTGCCTAAAGACATTTTCATTGGAAACGTGTGCCAAGCGTCCAAAAGTACTGGTTTTCTGAAATTTCGGCAAACCTTTTTTCACCCAATCTTCATGAGACATTGTAGTAATGATCAGTTCACTAAGCCCACTTGGCTGCCCAATTTTCACTCTTCTAGGTTGAAGCGTTCGTTTCCAGTAAGAGTTTGAATTTTTAGGTTTCACTCTGTTTTCTCCTATATAGATATATGTGTTTGGAACTCTAAATGAAACACGGATTGTGCTAGCTCTTTGAAAATTGACAAAATAAAGTAGTTTTAGGTTCTGTCTCTATGGTTTGTTTCCTCTTGAAGCAGTCCTAACTAGAGACTGCCTAAATACACTTTCATTGGAAAGGTGTGCAAAGCGTCCAAAAGTACTGGTTTTCTGAAATCTCGGCAAAGCTTTTTTTCACCCAATCTTGATGACTCTCTGTGTTAGTGATCAGTTCACTAAGTCCACTTGGCTGACCAATTTTCACTCTTCTAGGTTGAAGCGTTCGTTTCCAGTAAGAGTTTGAATTTTTAGGTTTCACTCTGTTATCTCCTATACAGATAGATGTGTTGGGAACCCTAAATGAAACACGATTTGTGCTAGCTCTTTGAAAATTGACAAAATAAAGTAGTTTTAGGTTCTGTCTCTATGGTTTGTTTCCTCTTGAAGCGGCCCTAAGCAGAGACTGCCTAAAGACATTTTCATTGGAAAGGTGTGCCAAGCGTCCAAAAGTACTGGCTTTCTGAAATCTCGGCAAACCCTTTTTCACCCAATCTTGATGAGACATTGTGGTAATGATCAGTTCACTAAGCCCACTTGTCTGCCCAATTTTCACTCTTCTAGGTTGAAGCGTTCGTTTCCAGTAAGAGTTTGAATTTTTAGGTTTCACTCTGTTTTCTCCTATGTAGATAGATGTGTTTGGAACACTACATGAAACACGGTTTGGGCTAGCTCTTTGAAAATTGACAAAATAAAGTAGTTTTAGGTTCTGTCTCTATGGTTTGTTTCCTCTTGAAGCAGTCCTAACTAGAGACTGCCTAAATACACTTTCATTGGAAAGGTGTGCAAAGCGTCCAAAAGTACTGGTTTTCTGAAATCTCGGCAAAGCTTTTTTTCACTTAATCTTGATGACTCTCTGTGTTAGTGATCAGTTCACTAAGTCCACTTGGCTGACCAATTTTCACTCTTCTAGGTTGAACGGTTCGTTTCCAGTAAGAGTTTGAATTTTAAGGTTTCACTCTGTTTTCTCCTATATAGATAGATGTGTTTGAAACTCTAAATGAAACACGGTTTGTGCTAGCTCTGAAAATTGACAAAATAAAGTAGTTTTAGGTTCTGTCTCTATGGTTTGTTTCCTCTTGAAGCAGCCCTAACTAGAGACTGC